>NW_027254445.1:300000-391346 GCF_044704955.1 Pristiophorus japonicus | reverse complement strand
GTAAAGATATATCATTGGCGATGAGAAACTGGGATTTAAACCACGCGAGCATGGCCACGAGCAGCACAGATGAGAGGTACTGTGTTGGTGATGATTGGGACGACTTTATTGAGAGACTACAGCAAAGTTTTGTCACTAAGGAATGGCTGGGACAGGATTCGGTCGACAAACGCAGGGCTCATCTCCTGACAGTTTGTGGATCCAGAACGTACTCCCTGATGAAGGACCTTCTAGCGCCAGAGAAGCCGGCGGACAAGACGTTCGAAGAGCTCAGTAAGTTGATCGGGGAACACCTTAAACCGGCGAGCAGCATGCACATGGCGAGACACCGGTTTTACATGCACCGGCGGCGAGAATGGCAAAACGTTCCAGACTTCGTGGCAGATCTCCGGCGACTGGCGAGCCTATGTAAGTTCCCAGATACATGCAGAGCGGAGATGCTGCGAGACTTTTTTATTGAGGGCATCGGTCACACTGGGGTTTTCAGGAAACTGATTGAGACCAAAGACCTGAGCTTGGAAGCGGCGGCTCTGATAGCCCAGACATTTATCTCAGGGGAGGAAGAGACAGGAATGATGTATGACAAAAATCTTGGCTCAAATGCGGCAAACGACCAGGGAATCAACATTGTTAACGCGGCACACAGTTCTCCAGGCAGACAGGAGCAATCGGACATGCCCGAGCATGTAGTCGAACCCAAAGGGGGCATTCAACAGAGACAATGGCTAGCTGAATGGCGATTCCATCGCAATGGACAATGCGGCCAGTAATGGGGCCATCAACATCTGTTAATGGTACGCTTAAGGACAGTTGCAGAGACAGTCAGAGACGATCGACTGGTAATGGACCTTTTGTTTTCAACAACGGGGCCTCCAGCTCATGTTGGAGGTGTGGAGGCAAACACCCAGCCAGAGCTCGCAGGTATCAGCAATATACCTGCAGAAACTGCAACGTCAGCGGTCACTTGGCGCATATGTGCAGGAAGCCTGCAGCCAGGTTGATGTACGAGGAGGACGGGCCCAATGTAAGCCCTACGAGGCCAAATGAATACTGGGGTAAATCGCTGGAAGCTGAAGTTCAGCGAGTTCATGTGGAGCACATATACAGTTCATATACCAGGACGCCACCGATAATGATGAAAGTGCTCCTCAATGGCATCCCAGTATTAATGGAGCTAGACACGGGGGCCAGCCAATCCCTGATGAGTATCAAACAGTTCGAAAGGTTGTGGGTGTCCAAGGGCAGGAGGCCAAAATTATTGCCGATTGACGCACAGCTACGGACATATACAAAGGAGATCATTCTGGTGCTAGGCAGCGCCACGGTAGTCGTGACCCACAAAGATTTGGAGAACAGGTTGCCACTCTGGATTGTCCCGGGGGACGGTCCCGCACTACTGGGGAGGAGTTGGCTTGCTGTCATGAACTTGAAATGGGGCGATGTCAATGCAATATCTTCTGTGGAGCGAGTATCATGCTCACAGGTCCTGGACAAATTTGACTCATTATTTCAACCCGGAATCGACACTTTCATGGGGGCCAATGTCGTGATTCACATAAACCCGGACGCCAGGCCAGTACAACACAAGATTAGAGCGGTGCCGTACATGATGCGGGAAAAGATAGAATGCGAATTGGACCGCCTGCTGAGGGAAGGCATCATCTCACCAGTTGAATTCAGTGACTGGGCGAGCCCGATCGTGCCGGTGCTCAAGACGGATGGGTCGGTCAGGATATGTGGCGATTACAAGGCCACCATCAATCGGGTGTCACTCCAAGACCAATACCCGCTACCGAGAGCGGAGGACCTCTTTGCGACGCTATCCGGTGGCAAACTTTTTTCAAAATTGGATCTGACCTCAGCTTACATGACCCAGGAGCTGGCGAGTGAGTTGAAGAAGCTGACCACCATCACGACACACAAGGGGTTGTTTGAGTATAACAGATGTCCGTTCGGGATTCATTCGGCCGCCGCGATCTTTCAGCGAAATATGGAAAGCCTCCTCAAGTCGATTCCAAGGATGGTGGTTTTTCACGACGACATCCTCATCACGGGTCGCAATACTGAAGAACACCTCCACAACCTGGAGGAGGTGCTACGCAGACTGGACCGGGTAGCGCTGTGACTGAAAAAGGCGAAGTGCGCCTTCTTAGCTCCAGAGGTAGAATTCCTGGGGAGGAGGGTAGCAGCAGACGGGGATCAGACCTACTGCGTCCAAAACAGAAGCAATCCAGAGAGCACCCAGACCCCGTAACACGACGGAGCTGCTTTCGTTCCTGGGGCTCCTGAACTATTTTGGTAACTTTCTTCTCAAATTGAGCACGCTGCTAGAGCCGCTACATGTGCTCCTACGCAAAGGTCGCGATTGGGTCTGGGGGGACAGCCAGGAAAGGGCTTTTGATGGAGCATAACAAATTGCGTGCTCTAACAAACTGTTAACGTTATATGACCCGTGTAAGAAACTTGTTTTAACGTGCGATGCGTCGTCCTATGGTGTCGGGTGTGTGTTGCAGCATGTGAATGCCAATGGGCAGTTACAGCCAGTAGCTTATGCCTCCAGAAGTCTGTCCCAGGCAGAAAGAGGCTACGGGATGGTAGAAAAGGAAGCGCTAGCATGTGTATATGCAGTAAAAAAAATGCACCAGTACCTGTTTGGCAGCAAATTTGAGCTGAAGACAGATCACAAACCACCAATGTCCCTTTTGGTCGACAACAAGGCCAAAAATGCGAATGCATCGGCCCGCATACAGAGGTGGGCACTCACGTTAGCCGCCTATGACTACACAATTCGGCACAGACCGGGCACTGAAAACTGCGCCGATGCACTGAGCAGGCTCTCACTAGCCACCACTGAGGGGACAACTGAGCATGATGCTGAGATGGTCATGGCTGTTGAAGCTTTCGAAAGCGAAGGCTCACCTGTGACAGCCCGTCAGATCAAAGTCTGGACAAATAAAGACCCGCTACTGTCCTTAGTTAAGAAATGTGTCCTGAATGGGGACTGGGCAGCCACGTACGGGACATGCCCTGAGGAATTTAAACCGTTTGATAGGCGCAAGGATGAACTCTCGATTCAGGCTGATTGCCTACTGTGGGGAAACCAAGTCGTCATGCCCCAGAAGGGCAGAGAGGTGTTTATCAGAGAACTTCACAATGAGCACCCGGGCATTGTCATGATGAAGGCAATTGCCAGGTCACACGTTTGGTGGCCAGGAATCGATGCAGACCTGGAACTTTGTGTTCGCAAGTGCAACAGGTGTGCTCAGCTGGGCAATGCACCCAGGGAAGCCCCCCTTAGCCCCTGGTCCTGGCCCGCCAAGCCATGGTCATGCATCCATGTGGACTACGCAGGTCCTTTCATGGGAAAAATGTTTTTGGTTGTCGTTGACGCCTACTCCAAATGGATTGAGTGTGCCATTTTAAATTCAAGCACATCCTCTGCCACGGTAGAAAGTCTACGGGCAATGTTCGCCGCCCATGGTCTACCGGATGTCTTGGTCAGCAACAATGGCCCGTGCTTCACAAGCACTGAATTCCAGGACTTCATGGCAGGCAATGGAATTAACCATGTCAGAACGGCACTGTTCAAGCCGGCCTCAAACAGCCAGGCGGAACGAGCAGTGCAGATAATCAAACAGGGGATGCTCAGAATCCAAGGGGGTTCCCTACAAAGCCGCTTGTCATGCCTCCTGTTGGCCAATAGATCCCGACCACACTCGCTCACAGGGATTCCACCCGCAGAGCTGCTAATGAAAAGGACGCTCAAAACCAGGTTATCCCTTATACACCCCACCATGAAAGAAATTGTTGAGAGCAGGCGTCAGTTACAATGTGACTACCATGACAGGAATGTGAGGGCGCGATGTATTGATGTCAATGACCCTGTTTTTGTCCTTGATTACGGTGCAGGTCCCAAATGGCTCGCAGGCACTGTGATTGCCCAAAAGGGGATTAGGGTTTTGGTAGTTAAACTTACCAATGGACAAATCTGCCGCAAACACGTGCATCAAACTAAAAGGAGGTTCAGCAACCTCATAGAAGAAGCAGAGGAAGAACATGACGTAGAGTTTACTCCACCACAGGTGACCGAACACCGGAACCAAGTGGAGGAGAGCCCAGTCACTGTGGGCAGTCCGGACAGGCCTGAGGCACCGCAAACAGCAGACACTCAGGCCAGCGCCCAACAACCGGAGCCCCAACTCAGGCGCTCTACAAGGGAGCGTAAACCACCAGAGAGACTTAATCTGTGATCCCAACAAGACTGTGAGGGGGTGGTGATGTCATGTATTCAACTATCATTGTAACCCATGTATAAGCTGACCTAAGTTGCACACCTGGAGAACATTGACCACAAGGGGGTGAACTTACGGGAGACGCTCCTAACCTGGACTTTCAGGTATAAAAGGGGAAGCTCCGCCCACCTTCATCACTTGAGGTTTGGTAATAAAGGTAACTGGTCACAGAGTGACCTTCTCTCAAGTATGGGCCTCGTGTGCAGTTATACTGTATAGTAAGGACATATCACAGACTGTTCGCAACCTTGGTGTCATATTTGGCCCTGAAATGAGCTTTCGACCACATATCCACAGCATAACTAACACCGCCTATTTCCATCTCCGTAACATCACCCGTCTCCACTCTTGCCTCAGCTTATCTGCTGCTGAAGCCCTCATCCATGCCTTTGTTACCTCTAGGCTTGACTATTCCAACGCACTCCTGGCTGGCCTCCCACATTCTACCATACGTAAACGAGAGGTGATCCAAAACTCGACTGCCCGTGTCCTAACTTGCACCAAGTCCCTCACACACTCTCCCCCTCACACACACACACACACACACACACACACACACTCTCCCTCTCACACACACACTCTCCCCTCACACACACACACACACACTCTCCCCCTCACACACACACACTCTCCCCCTCACACACACACACACTCTCCCCCTCACACACACACACACACTCTCCCCCTCACACACACACACACACTCTCCCCCTCACACACACACACACACTCTCCCCCTCACACACACACTCTCCCCCTCACACACACACTCTCCCCCTCACACACACACACACACTCTCCCCCTCACACACACACACACACTCCCCCTCACACTCTCCCCCTCACACATACACACTCACTCTCCCCCTCACACACACACACTCTCCCCCTCACACACACACACACACACACACACTCTCCCCCTCACACACACACACACACTCTCCCTCACACTCTCCCCCTCACACATACACACTCACTCTCCCCCTCACACACACACACTCTCCCCCTCACACACACACACTCCCCCTCACACTCTCCCCCTCACACATACACACTCACTCTCCCCCTCACACATACACACTCACTCTCCCCCTCACACACACACACTCTCCCCCTCTCACACACACACACACACACACACACACTCTCCCCCTCACACACACACACTCCCCCTCACACATACACACTCTCCCCCTCTCACACACACACACACACACACACTCTCCCCCTCACACACACACTCTCCCCCTCACACACACACACTCTCCCCCTCTCACACACACACACACACACACACACACACACACACTCACTCTCCCCCTCACACACACACACACACACACACACTCTCCCCCTCTCACACACACACACACACACACTCACACACACACACACACACTCTCCCCCTCACACACTCACTCTCCCCCTCACACACAAACACACACACACACACACACACACACACTCTCCCCCTCACACACACACACACACACACACACACACACACACACACACACTCTCCCCCTCACACACTCACTCTCCCCCTCACACACAAACACACACACACACACACACACACACACTCTCCCCCTCACACACACACACACACACACACACACACTCTCCCCCTCACTCTCTCCCTCACACACACACACTCTCCCCCTCACACACACACACACACACACACACACACACACACACACTCTCCCCCTCACTCTCTCCCTCACACACACACACTCTCCCCCTCACACACACACACACACACACACACACACACACACACACTCTCCCCCTCACACACACACACACACACACACACACACACACACACACTCTCCCCCTCACCCCTGTGCTCACTGACCTACATTGGCTTCCGGTTAATCATGGCCCCGATTTCAAAATTCTAATCCTTATTTTCAAATCCCTCCATAGCCTCATCTCTCCCTCTATCTGTCAAACGTCCCGTGGTTGCATGGATATGAAATTGGTTAAGTGACAGGAAAAAGAGCGCATCAGAGAGTCATAGGGGTACACAATGCCCCCCGCACGCACCCCGTTTTTTACCATCGGTATGTCACGTGTCACCACAACTGTCCCCTTCAACTTCAGTCCACAGGGGCACCAGGGAGGGTCTCGACCGGGCCAGCGGCCCCCATGCTGCCTGTTGGTGGCCCGGCCGAACCCGCGGTATAATTGTCGGGCTGACCTGGCAGTCGGCCGACAAGAAAAACATGGCGGCAGCGGCAGTGGGTCCTCCCCTTTAAGGGAAGCTGCACGGCCGCTGCAAAAGGCCACAGCCTCACCGGGCCACCGGGAAAAGGTTGTTTTGGCACCGCCGAGTGGGCCGAAGATTTTCCCAGGGGAATGTCGCTATCGGGGGGTTGGATCGGCAGTGTGCACGGTGATGATGTGTTTAACACCGATCGGCAGCAGAGGGGTGGTAAGGGTGGGATCGGGGCACCGCCGGGAAAACTCGGGAGAGCAATTGGGCTAGCAGCAGCCATTCCAGCAAAAGTCCCCGGCCACTCCACTCCGCAGTGGGGCCGCTGATTTACGGTGGTAACAGGCCTTCAGGAGAGGGGCGAATTTCAGCCCCATAGAATCATCAAAATTTACAGCACAGAAGGAGGCCATTCGGCCCATCGTGTTGGCGATGGCCGACAAAGAGCTATCGGCCTAATCCCACTTTCCAGCTCTAGGTCCGTAGCCCTGTAGGTTACAGCACTTCAAGTGTACATCCAAGTACTTTTTAAATGTGGTGAGGGTTTCTGCATCGCCCGCCCTTTCAGGCCGTGAGTTCCAGACCTGTTATGTATGCAATAAAGGTTCAAGCTGAGTATTGTTTTACTAAGCAAGGTCCAACCTTGGCTCTGCTTTATTTAGGCCCAAAGTGCCTGACTCGCAAAATGGCTGGCCTTTTATACCTGAGCAGCACCATGAGCGTGCTGCTCAGTGTCCTCCAATAGTGACAATAGAATGTACATACATGACAATACCCACCTCTGAGATCTTATCACAGACTTTCACAGGTTGAGACGGTCCGATGCTTTGTGCTTCCAGGTTGACCGTCTCAGTTCAATTCCAGCCTTGGGTGAGTGTGCGGGGTCTGTTGTGGCTGATGGCTGGATGACTGACTTGTTGGGGGTGGCAGTGGCCATGTCAGGAATTGCAAGTCCATTTTTATTGAACATGTCTGTGATGGAAATTCCAGGTTCACTGATGACCCTTGAACCCACTGAAGACTGCTGGTAGGTTGGTTGGTCGTCGATGGTTTCTTCGTCCGACTGCTCTGGCTCGTCTGTGTGCCTCAGCTTTGTCTGATCCATGTGGTTCCTGCAAGTTTGCCCATTCTTGAGCTTAATAACAAATACTCTGTTGCCCTCCTTGGCCATGAGCGTGCCAGCGATCCATTTGGGACCCTGACCATAGTTCAACACATGTACAGGATCATTAGTAGAAATCTCGCGTGACAGAGTTGCGCGATCGTGGTAACCTTGTTGACTTTGTCTTCTGTATTCAACATGATTATTTAAATCCAGGTGTACCAGAGATAGCTTGGTCTTAAGACCTCTTTTCATCATGAGTTCAGCAGGCGAGACCCCTGTGAGTGTGTGGGGTCTTGTCCTGTAACCAGCAGTATGCAGGACAAGCGGGTCTGCAGTGACCCTTAGGTTACTCTCCTCATGCTTTGCTTGATAATTTGTACTCCATGTTCAGCTTGCCCGTTGGACACAAGCTTGAACGGTGCTGACCTTACATGTTTTATGCTGTTAAGTTTCACAAACTCCTGAAACTCCTGACTGGTGAAACACGACCCATTGTTGCTCACCACTATGTCAGGCAGACCACGTGTCGCGAACATGACATTGAGATCCTCTATGGTTTCCGTGGACGTGCTGGATGACATGATTATGCATTCTATCCACTTCGAATAAGTGTCCAACACCACTAAAAACATCTTGCCCAAAGGGACCTACAAGATCTACATGGATCCTGGACCAAGGTTTGGATGGCCATGACCACAGACTCAGCGGCGATTCCGCTGGTGCTTTGCTGAGCAGCATGCAGATGTTGCACTGATGCATGCATGCTTCCAGCTCAGAATCAATTCCTGGCCACTATACGTGGGACCTGGCGATGGCCTTCATCATCACTATACCAGGATGTGTGCTGTGTAACTCACGCACGAACTTCTCTCTCCCTTTTTTGGGCATTACAACACGATTGCCTCACAATATGTAATCTGCTTGAATAGACAGTTCGTCCTTGCGATGAATGTATGGTTTGGCCTCCTCGCACATTTGCTTAGGTATGGCAGACCAATCCCCTTTGAGGATGCAACCCTTTACCACCAATAAAATTGGGAAATGGCTGTTCCAGGTCTTAACTTGTTGAGCCGTGACAGGGGTTCCTTCACTCTCAAAAGCATCCATGATTAACATTAGATCCGCCGGTTGTGGCGTTTCCACCTCCGGTGTGGGCAACGGCAACCGGCTCAAAGCATCGGCACAATTCTCTGTGCCAGGTCTGGGGTGAATGATATAATCATAGGCAGATAATGTCAGCGCCCACCTTTGGATGCAGGATGAAGCATTGGTATTGATATCTTTGCTCTCGGAAAACAACGAAATGGGCGGCTTGTGATCGATCTCTAATTCGAACCTCAGACCAAACAGGTATTGATGCATCTTTTTAACACTGTACAACACGCTAAAGCTTCTTTTTCCACCATGCCGTAGGCTCTTTTTGCTTTGGACAAACTTTTGGATGCATATGCGACAGGTTGAAGTATCCCCGACTCATTGGCTTGTTGGAGTACGCAACCAATTCCATATGACGATGCGTCACAGGCCAAAACTAAATGCTTACATGGGTCATAATGTACCAGCAGCTTGTTCGAGCAAAGCAGATTGGTGGCTTTCTCACAAGCTCTGTCTTGCGATGTGCCCCACACCCAGTTATTGCCTTTTCTCAATAGCATGTGCAGTGGTTCTAGTACTGTGCTCAATTTAGGTGGGAAGTTACCAAAGTAGTTGAGTAGGCCCAGGAACAAATGCAGCTCCATCACATTCTGCGACTTGGGTACATTCTTGATGGCCTTGGTTTTCACGTCAGTAGGTCTGATGCCATCAACAGCGATTTTCCTCCCGAGGAATTCGACCTCCAGTGTCATGAAGACGCACTTCGAGCATTTCAGTCTGAGTACCACTCTATCCAAATGCAATAGAACCTCTTCCAGGTTGTTCAGATGTTCCTTGGAGTCACGACTGGTGATCAGGATGTCATCTTGGAACACGACGGTTCTGGGAACGGACTTCAGTAGACTTTCCATATTCCTCTAGAATGTTGCTGCAGCCGAGTGAATTCCAAACGGGCACCTGTGGTAAATAAACAGTCCTTTGTGCGTGTTAATGCACCTAAGTCTCTTCGGTGTCTCAACCAACTCCTGCATCATACCGGCCGACGTCAAGTCCAGTTTTGTGAACAACTTCCCTCCAGCTAGCATCGCAAACAAGTCATCAGCCTTTGGTAACGGGTACTGATCTTGTTTCAAAACCCTGTTGATCGCAGCCTTGTAGTCTCCACAGATTCTGACTGTGACATCACTTTTCAGCACAGGAACAATGGGGCTGGCCCATTCATTAAATTTGACCGGTGATATGATCCCTTCACGCCGGAGTCTGTCCAGTTCAATTTCGACCTTCTCCCTCATCAGATACGGCACTGCCCGAGCTTTATGATGGACAGGTATTGCATCTGAGTCCAGGTGGATCTGCACCTTGGCTCCTGTGAAGTTGCCGATACCCGGTTCAAACAGTGAGGGGAACTAGCTCAATACTTGATCACATGTATCTTCCTCCGATGACAACGCCTTTATGTCGTTCCAGTCGCATCTGATTTTCTCCAACCAGCTCCTGCCGAGCAGCGTTGGGCCATTGCCTGGAACAATCCACAGCGGTATCTCGTGAAGCGCACCATTATATGACACATTAATTTGTGCACTGCCAATCACCTTTATCAGTTCTTTGTACGTGTGCAGCTTGGTGTTAACAGGGCTCAGCTTGGGCCTCACAGTCTTAGTATCTCACAGCTTATTACATGCCCTCTCGTTCATGATCGATTGACTCGCCCCCGTGTCCAGTTCCATCGATACCGGTATCCCATTAAACTTCACATTAATCAACATTGGTTTACTCTTGGTTATGAAAGAGTACAGTCCATACACTTCCTCCTCTGGCATCTCGGGTTGTGTATCCGGATCAGCGCTAGTCTGACTCTCATCCTCCACATGGTGTGTCGCAGCTCACTTGCTCATCTGTGGACACTTGCGCTGGAGATGCCCCACTCTCAGACAGCCTTTGCAACTATATTGCTTAAATCGGCACTGCTGGTGCCGATGATTTCCCCCACAACGCTAACACGGAGAAGTCGGATAAATTCCCGCTGGCGGACTTAGGGCAGCCACAGGTTTCGTGAACGCAGCCAGATAGGCCCTGCCATGTGCCGCTCTGCCGAACACCGAATCAATCGTATTTACAGTACTTGAGGAGGTTTCATTCTTCACCGCTATTTGCTTTAGACTCCTGTCCATCATCGACTGCGTCGGCGGCACTCGGGAGCAGCGTCGGAGGTGCGTGGAGAGGCCTATAAAAGGCACAGCAGGGAGTCCGGGGCCCAGCGTCGGAGGTGCGTGGAGAGGCCTATAAAAGGCACAGCAGGGAGTCCGGGGCCCAGAGTCGAGGAGGTGCGTGGAGAGGCCTATAAAAGGCACAGCAGGGAGTCCGGGGCCCAGCGTCGAGGAGGTGCGTGGAGAGGCCTATAAAAGGCACAGCAGGGAGTCCGGGGCCCAGCGTCGAGGAGGTGTGTGGTGAGGCCTATAAAAGGCACAGCAGGGAGTCCGGGGCCCAGCGTCGAGGAGGTGCGTGGAGAGGCCTATAAAAGGCACAGCAGGGGGTCCGGGGCCCAGCGTCGAGGAGGTGCGTGGAGAGGCCTATAAAAGGCACAGCAGGGAGTCCGGGGCCCAGCGTCGAGGAGGTGCGTGGAGAGGCCTATAAAAGGCACAGCAGGGAGTCCGGGGCCCAGCGTCGAGGAGGTGCGTGGAGAGGCCTATAAAAGGCGGGACTTGTGCAGCTACAGGGAGAAGGCAAAAAAGAAGTAGAAAGAAATCAAAAGGTGACGTCACAGCCAAGAGGGTAAGTGAATGGCTGGTGATTGGTGAGTAGTTTTTCTTTTTTCTCTTCTATATCAGTGAGTAACTTTTAACATTGTTGTTGCCAATTTAAGTGTATCTAAGGGTTAAGTCATGGCAGGAGAGCTCGGTCGGGTGTTATGCTCCTCCTGTACCATGTGGGAACTCAGGGACGACACCAGTGTCCCTGACGACTATATTTGCAGGAAGTGTGTCCACCTCAAGCTCCTGACGGTCCGCGTTGCGGAGTTGGAGCTGAGGGTGGATTCACTCTGGAGCATCCACGATGCTGAGAATGACATGAGTATCACGTGTAGCGAGTTGGTCTTACCGCAGGGAAAGGGTCCACAGCCAGATAGGGAATGGAAGACCAACAGGAAGAGCAGTGCAAGGAAGGTAGTGCAGGAGTCCCCTGTGGTCATCCCCCTGCAAAACAGATACACTGCTTTGGGTACTGTTGAGGGGGATGACTCATCAGGGGAGGGCAGCAGCAGCCAAGTTCATGGCACCATGGCTGGCTCTGCTGCACAGGAGGGCAGGAAAAAGAGTGGGAGAGCGATAGTGATAGGGGATTCAATGGTGAGGGGAATAGATAGGCGTTTCTGCAGCCGCAACCGAGACTCCAGGATGGTATGTTGCCTCCCTGGTGCAAGGGTCAAGGATGTCTCGGAGCGGGTGCAGGACATTCTAAAAAGGGAGGGAGAACAGCCAGTTGTCGTGGTGCACATTGGTACCAACGACATAGGTAAAAAAAGGGATGAGGTCCTACGAAACGAATTTAAGGAGCTAGGAGCTAAATTAAAAAGTAGGACCTCAAAAGTAGTAATCTCGGGATTGCTACCAGTGCCACGTGATAGTCAGAGTAGGAATCGCAGGATAGCGCAGATGAATACGTGGCCTGAGCAGTGGTGCAACAGGGAGGGATTCAAATTCCTGGGGCATTGGAACCGGTTCTGGGGGAGGTGGGACCAGTACAAACCGGACGGTCTGCACCTGGGCAGGACCGGAACCAATGTCCTAGGGGGAGTGTTTGCTCGTGCTGTTGGGGAGGATTTAAACTGATATGGCAGGGGGATGGGAACCAATGCAGGGAGACAGAGGGAAACAAAAAGGAGGCAAAAGCAAAAGACAGAAAGGAGATGAGGAAAAGTGGAGGGCAGAGAAACCCAAGGCAAAGAACAAAAAGGGCCACTGTACAGCAAAATTCTAAAAGGACAAAGGGTGTTAAAAGAACAAGCCTGAAGGCTTTGTGTCTTAATGCAAGGAGTATCCGCAATAAAGTGGATGAATTAACTGTGCAAATAGATGTTAACAAATATGATGTGATTGGGATTACGGAGACGTGGCTCCAGGATGATCAGGGCTGGGAACTCAACATCCAGGGGTATTCAACATTCAGGAAAGATAGAATAAAAGGAAAAGGAGGTGGGGTAGCATTGCTGGTTAAGGAGCAAATTAAGGCAATAGTTCGGAAGGACATTAGCTTGGATGATGTGGAATCTATATGGGTAGAGCTGCAGAATACCAAAGGACAAAAAACGTTAGTGGGAGTTGTGTACAGACCTCCAAACAGTAGTAGTAATGTTCGGGAGGGCATTAAACATGAAATTAGGGGTGCGTGCAATAAAGGTGCAGCAGTTATAATGGGTGACATAAATATGCACATAGATTGGGTTAACCAAACTGGAAGCAATACGGTAGAGGAGGATTTCCTGGAGTGCATAAGGGATGGTTTCTTAGACCAATATGTCAAGGAACCAACTAGGGGGGAGGCCATCTTAGACTGGGTGTTGTGTAATAAGAGAGGATTAATTAGCAATCTCGTTGTGCGAGGCCCCTTGGGGAAGAGTGACCATAATATGGTGGAATTCTGCATTGGGATGGAGAATGAAACAGTTAATTCAGAGACCATGGTCCAGAACTTAAAGAAGGGTAACTTTGAAGGTATGAGGCGTGAATTGGCTAGGATAGATTGGCGAATGATACTTAAGGGGTTGACTGTGGATGGGCACTGGCAGACATTTAGAGACCGCATGGATGAACTACAACAATTGTACATTCCTGTCTGTCGTAAAAATAAAAAAAGGAAGGTGGCTCAACCGTGGCTATGAAGGGAAATCAGGGATAGCATTAAAGCCAAGGAAGTGGCATACAAATTGGCCAAAAATAGCAGCGAACCCGGGGACTGGGAGAAATTTAGAACTCAGCAGAGGAGGACAAAGGGTTTGATTAGGGCAGGGAAAATGGAGTACGAGAAGAAGCTTGCAGGGAACATTAAGACGGATTGCAAAAGTTTCTATAGATATGTAAAGAGAAAAAGGTTAGTAAAGACAAATGTAGGTCCCCTGCAGTCAGAATCAGGGGAAGTCATAACGGGGAACAAAGAAATGGCGGACCAATTGAACAAGTACTTTGGTTCGGTATTCACTGAGGAGGACACAAACAACCTTCCGGATATAAAAGGGGTCGGAGGGTCTAGTAAGGAGGAGTAACTGAGGGAAATCCTTATTAGTCGGGAAATTGTGTTGGGGAAATTGATGGGATTGAAGGCCGATAAATCCCCAGGGCCTGATGGACTGCATCCCAGAGTACTTAAGGAGGTGGCCTTGCAAATAGTGGATGCATTGACAGTCATTTTCCAACATTCCATTGACTCTGGATCAGTTCCTATGGAGTGGAGGGTAGCCAATGTAACCCCACTTTTTAAAAAAGGAGGGAGAGAGAAAACGGAATTACAGACCGGTCAGCCTGACATCGGTAGTGGGTAAAATGATGGAATCAATTATTAAGGATGTCATAGAAGTGCATTTGGAAAGAGGTAATATGATAGGTCCAAGTCAGCATGGATTTGTGAAAGGGAAATCATGCTTGACAAATCTTCTGGAATTTTTTGAGGATGTTTCCAGTCGAGTGGACAAGGGAGAACCAGTTGATGTGGTATATTTGGACTTTCAGAAGGCTTTCGACAAGGTCCCACACAAGAGATTAATGTGCAAAGTTAAAGCACATGGGATTGGGGGTAGTGTGCTGACATGGATTGAGAACTGGTTGTCAGACAGGAAGCAAAGAGTAGGAGTAAATGGGGACTTTTCAGAATGGCAGGCAGTGACTAGTGGGGTACCGCAAGGTTCTGTGCTGGGGCCCCAGCTGTTTACACTGTACATTAATGATTTAGACGAGGGGATTAAATGTAGTATCTCCAAATTTGCGGATGACACTAAGTTGGGTGGCAGTGTGAGCTGCAAGGAGGATTCTATGAGGCTGCAGAGCGACTTGGATAGGTTAGGTGAGTGGGCAAATGCATGGCAGATGAAGTATAATGTGGATAAATGTGAGGTTATCCACTTTGGTGGTAAAAACAGAGAGACAGACTATTATCTGAATGGTGACTAATTAGGAAAAGTGCAAAGACACCTGGGTGTCATGGTACATCAGTCATTGAAGGTTGGCATGCAGGTACAGCAGGCGGTTAAGAAAGCAAATGGCATGTTGGCCTTCATAGCGAGGGGATTTGAGTACAAGGGCAGGGAGGTGTTGCTACAATTGTACAGGGCCTTGGTGAGGCCACACCTGGAGTATTGTGTACAGTTTTGGTCTCCTAACCTGAGGAAGGACATTCTTGCTATTGAGGGAGTGCAGCGAAGGTTCACCAGACTGATTCCCGGGATGGCGGGACTGACCTATCAAGAAAGACTGGATCAACTGGGCTTGTATTCACTGGAGTTCAGAAGAATGAGAGGGGACCTCATAGAAACGTTTAAAATTCTGACGGGGTTAGACAGGTTAGATGCAGGAAGAATGTTCCCAATGTTGGGGAAGTCCAGAACCAGGGGACACAGTCTAAGGATAAGGGGGAAGCCATTTAGGACCGAGATGAGGAGGAATTTCTTCACCCAGAGAGTGGTGAACCTGTGGAATTCTCTACCACAGAAAGTTGTTGAGGCCAATTCACTAAATATATTCAAAAAGGAGTTAGATGAAATCCTTACTACTAGGGGAATCAAGGGGTATGGTGAGAAAGCAGGAATGGGGTACTGAAGTTGCATGTTCAGCCATGAACTCATTGAATGGCGGTGCAGGCTAGAAGGGCCGAATGGCCTACTCCTGCACCTATTTTCTATGTTTCTATCATACATGATTGAGCGATCTGGATGGCCCTTTTTAAATCCAACTCCTCCACCGCCAGAAGTTTGTGCAGGATCACCTCGTGGTTGATACTGAGAACAAAGAAGTCCCGCAGCATGTCTGCCAACACCTTCCTGAACTTACACAGTCCTGCTAGGGGTCTCAGGTCAGCAACGAATTCCGCCGTGCTCTGGCCCTCCGATCGAACGTGTGTATAAAACCTGTATCTCGAGATGATGATGCTGTCGTCTGGCTTGAGGTGCTCCCGTACCAATGTACGCAACTCCTCGTACGTTTTCTCTGTTGGATCACTAGGCATGAGTAGATTCTTTATCAGACCACAGATCTTTGAACCGTACACAGTGAGGAACACAGCTAGGCGCCGATCTGCATCGTTGACCCACTTCATTTTGTTGGCCATGAAGTACTGGTTCAAATGGCTCACAAAGTCTGCCCAATCTTCTCCCTCCACGACTCGCTCTAAAAATCCAATCGTGTTCATTTTGCAAACAAAGGTTCTTGTATTCTCGTCGCCAAATGTAATGTATGGAATAAAGGTTCAAGCTGAGTACTGTTTAACTAAGCAAGGTACAACCTTGGCTCTGTCTTATTTAGGCTCAAAGTGCCTGACTCTCAAAATGGCTGGCCTTTTATACCATGAGCGTGCTGCTCAGTGGTCTCCAACAATGACGCCATCTGGTGGCTACAAACAGAATGACTTGGACGTGGGTGCACAGGGCACAATTTCAAAATGTACAGATGACACAATATCTGGAAGTACAGTGAACAGTGAGGAGGATAGTGACAGACCAGGAAGACATACACAGGCTGGTGAAATGGGCGGACAGGTCGCTGATTAAATTTAACACAGAAAAGTGTGAAGTGATACATTTTGATCGGAAGAATGAGGAGAGGAAATATAAACTAAAGGGTACAATCCTGAAGTGGGTGCATGAACAGAGAGACCTGGGGGTACATGAGCACAAATCGTTGAAGGTGGCAGGATGAGAAAGTGGTTAAAAAAGTATTTGGCATCCTGGGCTTCATAAATAGAGGCATAGAGTACAAAAGCAGGGAAGTTATTATGAACCTTTATAAAACACTGGTTCGGCCTCAACTGGAGTATTGTGTCCAATTCTGGGCACCGCACTTTAGGAAGGATGTGAAGGCCTTAGAGAGGGTGCAGAAAATATTTACAAGAATGGTTCCAGGGATGAGGGACTTCAGTTACATGGACAGACTGGAGAAACTGGGGTTGTTCTCCTTGGAGCAGAGAAGATTGAGAGGAGATCTGAGAGAGGTGATCAAAATCATGAGGGGTCCAGACAGAGTAGATAGAGAGAAACTGTTCCCATTGGTGGAAGGGTCGGGAACCAGAGGTCACAGATTTAAGGTGATTGTCAGAAGAACCAATGAGGTAAAACCTTTTGACGCAGCGAGTGGTTATGATCTGGAATGCAGTGCCTGAAAGCTTGGTGGAGGCAGATTCAATCGTAGCTTTCAGAAGGGAATAGGTCAGTACCCGAAGGGAACAGGTTTACAGAGCTACGGGGAGAGGGCGGGAGAGAGGGACTCACTGAAGTGCTCTTACAGAGAGCCAGCACGGGCTCGACGGGCCGAATGGCCTCCCTCTGTGCTGTAACCATTCCAGGATTCTATTCTATGGTTCTAATTAAATAAATCTGGAATAAAAATCTAGTATCAGTTATGGTGACCATGAAACTACCAGATTCTGGTTCCCCAATGTCCTTTGGGGAATGAAATCTGGCCTATATGTGACTCCAGACCACAGCAATGTGGTTGAGTTCTAACTGCCCTCTGACATGACCGAGCAAGACACACAGTTGTAACAAACTGCGACCAAGAAATATACTCACTGTGGGAGTAGCATCACCTCACGGGCTGCACCTTCCCAAGGGCAATAAATGCTCTTTGTGAACGATTAAAAAATCATCGGCCATCTCTGGCCACCTGCTGCAGACACTCTCACCCTGACTTTATCACTTTAAGACTCGACTATTGCAGTGCTCTCCTGGTTGGCCTCACATCCTCCGCCGAACATAAACTTTAGCTCATCCATAACTCTGCTTGCCTATCCTACACTGCAGCACTTCCCACACACACACACTCCCCACACACATACACCCCATACACATACACACACTCCCCACACACACACACTCCCCACGCGCGTGCACACTCCCCAAACATACATTCCCCCCCACGCACACACTCACACTCCCCGCACACACATACACACTCACCGCACACACACACACTCCCCGCACACACACACACTCACACCATACACACACACACACTCCCCACACGCGTGCACACTCCCCAAACATACACTCCCCCCCCGACACACACACACACACCCACACACACAGTGTCGCTCCCCACACACACTGCGTCGCTCCCCAAGTGTACTACATCATGAGTCCGGTTTGTGTGGTATAAATGCAGCATTAAATGTTTACATATGAAGTAGCTTGACCCTGTGTCCATTGCTTCACCTGGGAGCAGTGAGCTGCAACACATCTACACAGCACCAACTCCAAGGTTAACGTTCCAATGGGGGTAACTGAACTCTGTCTGCTCACCAGTGGGAGTGGGTTTGAAATCGGCCGTGGCTGGAGGGATGGAGATTGTGTCTGTGTGTCCGTCTCCACGTGGCTCTTACAGATCTCAGTACAACACATCCCTCACTGGGCACTAAACATCAACATTGCTGAGAGAGGTGGCAAGAATTGAAGTCGAAATTGTTCCAGTGGTGAGCTCTGTTCCAAGTCTGAGGGTGAGGCACATTAGTGATGCCCGACAGAGGGAGCTTTACTCCACAGCTGACTCTCCTATATCTTCACCAGCTTGATGCAGCTATTGAGTGCTTGAAATGGGAAAGTATTCCATTTTTCAGAGATAACAATAAGTAGAAGATTCATCCGATTGATTTTTAGAAACATCACAAAACAATAAACATTATTCGGACTAATCAGCGGAATGAGTAATGAATTGGGTTTCTTACCACTGACTGTTGCATACACCGTGTTAAACTCTCCAGCGGGGGGCCTAGGGAGATGGTGCAGAAACAGAAAGTCAATGATTCATTTACAGCATAAATATCAGTGAATGTTTCTGTCCAACAACTTCACACTGGCACTGCTGTGAGCATAAATATCAGTGAATGTTTCTGTACAACAACTTCACACTGGCACTGCTGTGAGCATAAATATCAGTGAATGTCTCTGTACAACTTCACACTGGCACTGCTGTGAGCATAAATATCAGTGAATGTTTCTGTACAACTTCACACTGGCACTGCTGTGAGCATAAATATCAGTGAATGTTTCTGTACAACAACTTCACACTGGCACTGCTGTGAGCATAAATATCAGTGAATGTTTCTGTACAACTTCACACTGGCACTGCTGTGAGCATAAATATCAGTGAATGTCTCTGTACAACTTCACACTGGCACTGCTGTGAGCATAAATATCAGTGAATGTCTCTGTACAACTTCACACTGGTACTGCTGTGAGCATAAATATCAGTGAATGTCTCTGTACAACTTCACACTAGCACTGCTGTGAGCATAAATATCAGTGAATGTCTCTGTACAACTTCACACTGGTACTGCTGTGAGCATAAATATCAGTGAATGTCTCTGTACAACAACTTCACACTGGCACTGCTGTGAGCATAAATATCAGTGAATGTTTCTGTACAACTTCACACTGGCACTGCTGTGAGCATAAATATCAGTGAATGTCTCTGTACAACAACTTCACACTGGCACTGCTGTGAGCATAAATATCAGTGAATGTCTCTGTACAACTTCACACTGGCACTACTGTGAGCATAAATATCAGTGAATGTCTCTGTACAACTTCACACTGGCACTGCTATGAGCATAAATATCAGTGAATGTCTCTGTACAACAACTTCACACTGGCACTGCTGTGAGCATAAATATCAGTGAATGTCTCTGTACAACTTCACACTGGGACTGCTGTGAGCATAAATATCAGTGAATGTCTCTGTACAACTTCACACTGGCACTGCTGTGAGCATAAATATCAGTGAATGTTTCTGTACAACAACTTCACACTGGCACTGCTGTGAGCATAAATATCAGTGAATGTTTCTGTACAACAACTTCACACTGGCACTGCTGTGAGCATAAATATCAGTGAATGTTTCTGTATAACTTCACACTGGCACTGCTGTGAGCATAAATATCAGTGAATGTTTCTGTACAACAACTTCACACTGGCACTGCTGTGAGCATAAATATCAGTGAATGTTTCTGTACAACTTCACACTGGCACTGCTGTGAGCATAAATATCAGTGAATGTTTCTGTACAACTTCACACTGGCACTGCTGTGAGCATAAATATCAGTGAATGTTTCTGTACAACTTCACACTGGGACTGCTGTGAGCAGGAAAGAGCACAGAAGCTTCAAAGAACGTCTCTCTCTTAAAATGAAATTCTGCACAAGTCATGACCGTTTGGTTGATGTTCGATCGACTCCTGATTGAAGTGGGTTATGTTTGTCTCCTATACATAACAACAACAACTTGTATTTATATAGTGCCTTTAACGTAGTGAATGTCCCAAGGTGCTTCACAGGAGTATTATTTGAGATAAAGAATTTGACACTGAGCCACATAAGTAGAAATTGATGCAGGTGACCAAAAGCTTGTTCAAAGAGTTAGGTTTTAAGGAGCGTCTTGAAGGAGGAAGGAGAGGTAGAGAGGCGGAGAGGTCTAGGCAGGGAGTTCCAGAGCTTGGGGCCCAGGCAACAGAAGGTCAGCGAGCACAGGGGTGATGAGTGAGCAGGACTTGGTGCGAGTTCGGACACGGGCTGCCGAGTTTTGGATCACCTCTAGTTTACGTAGGGTATAATATGGGAGATCAGCCAGGAGTGCTTTGGAATCGTCAAGTCTAGAGGTAACAAAGGCATGGATGAGGGTTTCAGCAGCGGATGAGCTGAGGCAAGGGCGGAGATGGGTGATGTTACGGAGGTGGAAATAGGCGGTTGTAGTTATGCTGTGGCTATGTGGTCGAAAGCTCATTTCAGGGTCAAATATGACACCAAGATTGTGAACAGTCTGGTTCAACCTCAGGCAGAAGTTGGAGAGAGGGATGGAGTCAGTGGCTAGGGAACGGAGTTTGTGGCAGGGACCGAAAACAATGAACATAAAAACATAAGAAATAGGAGCAGGAGTAGGCCATACAACCCCTCGAGCCTGCTCCGCCATTTAATATGATCATGGCTGATCCGATCATGGACTCAGGTCCACTTCCCTGTCCGTTCCCCATAACCCCTTATGCCCTTATCAGTTAAGAAACTGTCTATCTCTGTCTTAAATATATTCAATGCCCCAGCTTCCACAGCTCTCTGAGGCAGCGAATTCCACAGATTTAAAACCCTCTGAGGGAAGAAATTCCTCCTCATCTCAGTTTTAAATGGGCGGTCCCTTATACTAAGATTATGCCTCCTAGTTCTCGTCTCCTGTATCAGTGGAAACATCCTCTCTGCATCCACCTTGTCATAGAAAAACATAGAAACATAGAAAATAGGTGCAAGAGTAGGCCATTCGGCCCTTCGAGCCTGCACCACCATTCAATGAGTTCATGGCTGAACATGCAACTCCAGCACCCCATTCCTGCTTTCTCGCCATACCCCTTGATCCCCCTAGTAGTAAGGACTACATCTAACTCCTTTTTGAATATATTTAGTGAATTGGCCTCAACAACTTTCTGTGGTAGAGAATTCCACAGGTTCACCACTCTCTGGGTGAAGAAGTTTCTCCTCATCTCGGTCCTAAATGGCTTACCCCTTATCCTTAGACTGTGGCTTACCCCTTATCCTTAGACTATGCCTAAGAAAGGCAGAGAGAAATTTGTACATGATCTACATAGCACTCATCCCGGTATTGTCATGATGAAAGCCATTGCCAGATCTCATGTATGATGACCTGGAATTGACTCTGATCTGGAATCATGTGTGCATCAGTGCAACACTTGCATGCAGCTAATTAAAGCATCAGCGAAATCGCCGCTGAGTCTGTGGTTGTGGCCATCTAAACCACGGTCCAGGATCCACATTGACTTTGCAGGTCTCTTCCTGGGAAAGATGTTTTTAGTTGTGGTGGATGCATATTCCAAGTGGATATAGTGTATAATCATGTCATCCAGTACATCCACAGCTACCATTGAAACATAGAAACATAGAAAATAGGTGCAGGAGTAGGCCATTCGGCCCCTCGAGCCCGTACTGCCATTCAACGAGTTCATGGCCGAACATGCAACTCCAGCACCCCACTCCCGCTCCCCCGCCATACCCCCCAATAGCGAGGACCACATCTAACTCCTTCCCGAACACATTTAGTGAATTGGCCTCAACAACTTTCCGTGGTAGAGAATTCCACAGGTCCACCACCCCCCGGGCGAAGAAGTTTCCCCCCCATCTCGGCCCCAAATGGCCCACCCCCATCCCTAGACCGTGACCCCCGGTCCCGGACCCCCCTAACACCAGGAACATCCCTCCCGCATCCAACCTGTCCAAACCCGCCAGAACCCGAAACATTTCCATGAGATCCCCTCTCACTCCTCCGAACTCCAGCGAATACAAGCCCAGTCGATCCAGCTCCCCCCGCTCACCCAGACACGTCAGTCCCACCATCCCGGGAATCAATCCGGTGAACCCTCGCTGTACCCTCTCAACAGCAAGAGTGTCCCCCCTCAAGTCAGGAGACCAAAACTGCACACAACACTCCAGGCACAGCCTCACCAGGGCCCTGCACAACCGCAGCAACACCTCCCCACCCCTGCACTCAAATCCCCCCGCCATGAAGGCCAACACGCCACCCGCCCTCCCAACCGCCTGCCGTATCTGCATGCCAACCCCCAGTGACCGATGTCCCACGACACCCAGGTCTCGTTGCACCTCCCCTTTTCCTAATCTGTCACCATTCAGATAATAGTCTGTCTCTCTGTTTTTACCACCAAAGTGGATAACCTCACATTTATCCACATTATACTTCATCTGCCATGCATTTGCCCACTTACCTAACCTATCCAAGTTCGCAGCAGCCCACCAAACTGTGCTCCAGCAAATTGTTGGGGATGTTGAGGTGCTGCCCCGGGGGAGTGGCACTGGGTCAGTGGAGCAGGAACCTGCTGTCCTTTCTCAGAATGACAGCTATCCTGATCCCACCACTGCCACTCCGCCATTGCACTTGTCGCTGGCCGTCATCCAGCCAGCCCAGACTGCTGCTGCCCAGCCTGAGGTGGTGGAGTCTACAGCCGAGCCTTCCAGGCCCAGAGCTGGTCGAGGGTGTCCTGCAAGGCCTTCTGTAGTATCTGGCCCTGACACGCAGCAGTCTTCCACCAGCCGTGCCTCAGCGGAGGAACGCTAGACTAGTTAAAGCAAAAAGGGGATAGAAGGAAATGCACAAGGGTGATTAGTAAATATATTATGTTGTTCTGATATAAATTTGGATTGGAATTTTTAATCTTTGCTGTTGTCTCTCATTTCAGTTTTGGGGCTTTGGAATGGAAGGGAAAATGGATGTGGTCATGGGGACGTCCAAAGGAACCGGGAAGTGGGATGGAACTCTGATGAGACGGTCACGGATCTCAGAATCTTATACGTATTGAAACGATCACCTCTCATTCTTCTGAATGCCAATGAGTAGAGGCCCAACCTGTGATGCAGACAGTTTCCATCTGACAGTGCAGAATTAGGTATTAGCAGGCAATAGGCTGGGCCGCTGTGGTAGTTGAGTTAGTGCAGAGGTCTATGTTGGTAAGGGTGTATTGGGCCAGTGTATTTTGTAGATGGGGTCAGGACTAGAAAAGCATTGGTGCATCTTGGAGATGAATGATCCCGGTGACTGCGTGCATCATGTTGTGTCTTTGATCCCGCTTGTCACAATGATGTCAGGAACCAGAGCTCAGAGGATAGCCTTTGTCTTTCAGGAGCCATGATCCCAGTCTGCCTTCTCCTTGAAAGAGTTTAGGCACAGTGGATGGTCTTAAAATGGAGGGATCAGAACATTCACCGTATGATGAGCTGGTCACTGAACTGCACATTGAGGGGGTTAGAAACCCCCGGAGTTCAGGAAGACCGTGGTGTAATGTGTAGGGTCCAAGGTGGGCACGGATACCAACAACAATGTCTTGGACTTTGGCGAATCCTGTGATGTGGAATAATTCCAATGCAGTGCATCACAACAAATAAAACAAAACTGCACTTTAAAAAATACAATCACCAGCCGCAGCTCTCAAATCCCACGTCCATCATCAAAAACGCTGCTGTGGAAAAGCCAGAAGCCCTTTGCGTACCGACCTGCTGAAAGCACTGGCTCACTTTATGTGGGTGAGCAGAGCACAATGGACATTGCTCCTGGGAAAACTGGGGAATGCTGCTAGCCACCATTAGCATTCATTTCCACAGATTACAAGATGTAAAATGGGCTCCTGCACATTTTCTACACGTGCGTTAGAGCGGTCTAACAGGATTCCCCGCACTATTTCCTGGCCCAGGTGCCATTCCGTTATGACCCACTGACTGGGAACTATGGCACCAGATATTCCCAGAGTTACCAGGGGAAGAGTGACCATAATATGGTGGAATTCTGCATTGGGATGGAGAATGAAACAGTTGATTCAGAGACCATGGTCCAGAACTTAAAGAAGGCTAACTTTGAAGGTATGAGGCGTGAATTGGCTGGGATGGATTGGCGAATGATACTTAAGGGGTTGACTGTGGATGGGCAATGGCAGACATTTAGAGACTTTTGGATGAACTACAACAATTGTACATTCCTGTCTGGCATAAAAATAAAAAAGGGAAGGTGGCTCAACCGTGGCTATCAAGGGAAATCAGGGATAGTATTAAAGCCAAGGAAGTGGCATACAAATTGGCCAGAAATAGCAGTGAACCTGGGGACTGGGAGAAATTTAGAACTCAGCAGAGGAGGACAAAGGGTTTGATTAGGGCAGGGAAAATGGAGTATGAGAAGAAGCTTGCAGGGAACATTAAGACGGATTGCAAAAGTTTCTATAGATATGTAAAGAGAAAAAGGTTAGTAAAGACAAACGTAGGTCCTCTGCAGTCAGAATCAGGGGAAGTCATAACGGGAAACAAAGAAATGGCGGACCAATTGAACAAGTACTTTGCTTCGGTATTCACGAAGGAGGACACGAACAACCTTCCGGTTATAAAAGGGGTCGGGGGGTCTAGTAAGGAGGAGGAACTGAGGGAAATCCTTATTAGCCGGGAAATTGTGTTGGGGAAATTGATGGGATTGAAGGCCGATAAATCCCCAGGGCCTGATGGACTGCATCCCAGAGTACTTAAGGAGGTGGCCTTGGAAATAGTGGATGCGTTGACAGTCATTTTCCAACATTCCATTGACTCTGGATCAGTTCCTATGGAGTGGAGGGTAGCCAATGTAACCCCACTTTTTAAAAAAGGAGGGAGAGAGAAAACAGGGAATTATACACCGGTCAGCCTGACATCGGTAGTGGGTAAAATGATGGAATCAATTATTAAGGATGTCATAGCAGTGCATTTGGAAAGAGGTGACATGATAGGTCCAAGTCAGCATGGATTTGTGAAAGAGAAATCATGCTTGACAAATCTTCTGGAATTTTTTGAGGATGTTTCCAGTAGAGTGGATAAGGGAGAACCAGTTGATGTGGTATATTTGGACTTTCAGAAGGCGTTCGACAAGGTCCCACACAAGAGATTGATGTGCAAAGTTAGAGCACATGGGATTGGGGGTAGTGTACTGACATGGATTGAGAACTGGTTGTCAGACAGGAAGCAAAGAGTAGGAGTAAATGGGTACTTTTCAGAATGGCAGGTAGTGACTAGTGGGGTACCGCAAGGTTCTGTGCTGGGGCCCCAGCTGTTTACACTGTACATTAATGATTTAGATGAGGGGATTAAATGTAGTATCTCCAAATTTGCGGATGACACTAAGTTGGGTGGCAGTGTGAGCTGTGAGGAGGATGCTGTGAGGCTGCAGAGCGACTTGGATAGGTTAGGTGAGTGGGCAAATGCATGGCAGATGAAGTATAATGTGGATAAATGTGAGGTTATCCACTTTGGTGGTAAAAACAGAGAGACAGACTATTATCTGAATGGTGACAGATTAGGAAAAGGGGAGGTGCAACGAGACCTGGGTGTCATGGTACATCAGTCATTGAAGGTTGGCATGCAGGTGCAGCAGGCGGTTAAGAAAGCAAATGGCATGTTGGCCTTCATAGCAAGGGGATTTGAGTACAGGGGCAGGGAGGTGTTGCTACAGTTGTACAGGGCATTGGTGAGGCCACACCTGGAGTATTGTGTACAGTTTTGGTCTCCTAACCTGAGGAGGGGACCTCATAGAAACATATAAAATTCTTTGTTCCCCGTTATGACTTCCCCTGATTCTGACTGCAGAAGACCTACGTTTGTCTTTACTAACCTTTTTCTCTTTACATATCTATAGAAACTTTTGCAATCCGTCTTAATGTTCCCTGCAAGCTTCTTCTCATACTCCATTTTCCCTGCCCTAATCAAACCCTTTGTCCTCCTCTGCTGAGTTCTAAATTTCTCCCAGTCCCCAGGTTCACTGCTATTTCTGGCCAATTTGTATGCCACTTCCTTGGCTTTAATACTATTGAGGGAGTGCAGTGAAGGTTCACCAGACTGATTCCCGGGATGGCGGGACTGACCTATCAAGAAAGACTGGATCAACTGGGCTTGTATTCACTGGAGTTCAGAAGAATGAGAGAGGACCTCATAGAAACATATAAAATTCTGACGGGGTTAGACAGGTTAGATGCAGGAAGAATGTTCCCAATGTTGGGGAAGTCCAGAACCAGAGGTCACAGTCTAAGGATAAGGGGTAAGCCATTTAGGACCGAGATGCGGAGGAACTTCTTCACCCAGAGAGTGGTGAACCTGTGGAATTCTCTACCACAGAAAGTTGTTGAGGCCAATTCACTAAATATATTCAAAAAGGAGTTAGATGAGGTCCTTACTACTAGGGGGATCAAGGGGTATGGCGAGAAAGCAGGAATGGGGTACTGAAGTTGAATGTTCAGCCATGAACTCATTGAATGGCGGTGCAGGCTAGAAGGGCCGAATGGCCTACTCCTGCACCTATTTTCTATGTTTCTATGTTTCTGTGAGGGGGTCTGTGTTACAAGGATAGGCTAGAGCGACTGGGATGGAATTTTCTTCAAACAGGAAGATTGAGGGAGGATTTGATCGAGATGTTCAAAGTGATAAAAGGAGTAGATGAGTTACAGACAGATAGACGCTTTACATTGGCAGTTATATGGAAGACACAAGGCTGTGAGCACATGGACCCCCGGCTGAGCGCACAGCCTGAAGCAGCGCTACACCCTGGAAAATTCCAGCCGTAAAATTTCAAAGGTGCAGAAGGAGGGAAGGGCAGAGAGAGAAAACACAACAACAAGAGCACGGGACAGAGATACAGAAGGACAATAAGAGAAAGGGAGGCAAAGGTTGAGATACAGTCACATGGAGAAAACAGGTGGGACAATGAGAGTGTGTGGCAGCGAGAGAGAGAGAGAGAGAGAGAGAGAGCGGGCGATACAGATGGACAGAGAGAGGCAGAAGGAGAAGGAGAGAAACACTGAAAGAGAGGGTGTAAAACACAAAACTCCTTTATAATCACCTGAGAAATTGCAGTGTATTTTATAACTGGGTGATTTAATGCTGTTTATGTTTGCATTTATTTATCCGTACAGCAAGAGAAAACCCTCAGTCCCCAGCTAGTCTGCCCCCATTCTTGGGCTGATTCCATCCCCTGCACCAATCAATATCAGACTGAAATGAGACAGGAAATGAAATTGTATTTACCCTTCCGCTTTTAATCTGCTTTGAAAACATGCCCATTTTTTCACGTAGAATACTGCGGCTATGAAGATGCAGAGTAAGGCGGCTAATACCAGGGCACAGACTGCAATGCTGATGATGATATTCAGAGACCACTTTTCAGATAACTCTGTAAAATATCAAAAGGTGACGTATAGTTCAATAGCAGTAAGGTGAATCGAGTAAAGACTCGGATTCCTGTCCTTCAGAAAACCAGGTTTAATATAAGCACAACCGAAACAGGCAACTCTCCCTCGGTATAACATTAAAACCAGGTTTAATATAAGCACAACCGAGACAGGCAACTCCCCCTCGGTATAACATTAAAACCAGGTTTAATATAAGCACAACCGAGACAGGCAGCTCTCCCTCGGTATAACATTAAAACCAGGTTTAATATAAGCACAACCGAGACAGGCAGCTCTCCCTCGGTATAACATTAAAACCAGGTTTAATAATAAGCACAACCGTTAAGTTCCCTCAGTAACCTTTTCCTGCTTTCTCTCCATACCCCTTGATCTCTTTAGCCGTAAAGGCCATATCTAACTCCCTCTTGAATATATCCAATGAACTGGCATCAACAACTCTCTTTGGCACGGAATTCCACAGGTTAACTACTCTCTGAGTGAAGAAGTTTCTCTTCATCTCAGTCCTAAATGGCCTACCCCTTATCCTAAGATTATGTCCCCTGGTTCTGGACTTCCCCAACATCGAGAACATTCTTCCCACATCTAACCTGTCCAGTCCCGTCAGAATCTTATACGTCTCTATGAGATCCCCTCTCATCCTTCTAAACTCCAGTGAATTAAGGCCCAGTTGATCCAGTTTCTCCTCATATGTCAGTCCAGCCATCCCTGGAATCAGGCTGGTGAACCTTCGCTGCACTCCCTCAATAGCAAGAATGTCCTTCCTCAGATTAGGAGACCAAAACTGAACACAATATTCCAGGTGATGCCTCACCAAGGCCCTGTACAACTGCAGTAAGACCTCCCTGCTCCTATACTCAAATCCTCTAGCTATGCACTTGGACTGGGGTAAGGTACTTTGGCTGGGGGAGGGATGTACTTGGTCTGGGGTAAGGTACTTTGACTGGGGGAGGGATATACCTGGACTGGGGTAAGGTACTTTGGCTGGGGGAGGGATATACCTGGACTGGGGTAAGGTACTTTGACTGGGGGAGGTATATACTTGGACTGGGGTAAGGTACTTTGGCTGGGGGAGGGATATACCTGGACTGGGGTAAGGTACTTTGGCTGGGGGAGGGATATACTTGGTCTGGGGTAAGGTACTTTGACTGGGGGAGGGATATACTTGGACTGGGGTAAGGTACTTTGGCTGGGGGAGGGATATACCTGGACTGGGGTCAGGCCCTTGCTGTCTTCTGGGGAGCTCTGTCCTCTGTCGCTTCAGGAAGTCAAAGTGGATCGAATTACAATTTGCAAAGTCAGTGAGACCTTGGGATGGGCGGTTCCAGTTACACATTCCAGTGAAACTTCAGGGTGTGGCTTATCCTCCACAAGGACCAATCATTGACAAAGAGTGGAGCATGGCGGCCATTTTTGCAGTACAAATAAGTGTGCCCATTTCTTTTCCCATGTCTGTTTTCCACTCTCCCTTCTCTTTTGTTCTGAGTGGCCCACACCCAAAATGTCAACTCCTCCGTTTTCTCCACAAAAAACAGACTGGCCGAGACATTCCGTATGTTCTGTTGTTGTTCCAGAGTTTTGATCCATTCTTACATCGCCACTATTCAACTCTGGCATTTCGCACATCACTAACAACATTCCCACTCTCTGTTCCACAGCAAGACAGTAACCACTGTGTCTGACGGTATATTTCCACTGGTCCACCCCACTGTGTGAAGGTTACACATGTTCCCAGTAAGGAGCTGTTACTGTGACCCTGCCAGTGTGAGCTAACATTGACTTACCGGTTACATTGAGCTGGGTCCCTGCTCCATAGATGTAGCTCCACACACTGCAGCTGTAGGCAGCAGTATCACTAAGGGACACATTCATGATGGTCAGAATGTAACTGTTACTGGTGATGTTCCTGGAAGGCAGAAAACGGTCGTGGAAACCCCAGGACTTGGTAATGGTGCCATTCACAAACTGGCTCATCACCCACTCGCTGTTGTTCCCGGGTCGCTGGCAGTGCCAGTGGACATCAGCGTCACTCACACTGGCATTGTACATGGCACATTGTAACTGCACGGTTTCACCCTCTGGGACCTTGCTGACTGTTGGATGCTGAACAAGGACCGGATCAGCCAATGGATCTGTACATGGGAAATATATGGAGCTTAACACAAAGAAATATATTTCTCCAAGCTTTCAAAGTTTAACAATTTATAACATTTGGAGTTAGAAGGTTATGGGTTCATGTCCCACTCCAGAGACTTCAGCACATATCTAGACATTCCAGTGCAGTATGGAGTGCAGTAGGCTGACACTCCCAGTGCAGTGCTGAGGGAGCGCTGCACTGTCCGAGGAGCCAGCTTTTGAATGAGTTGTTAAACCGAGGCCCCGTCTGCTCTCTCAAGTGGATGTAAAAGATCCCACGGCACTATTTTGAAGAAGAGCAGGGAAGTTATCCCCAGTGCCCTGGCCATTATCACATTGCTGTTTATGGGAGCTTGCTGTGTGCAAAGTGGCTGCCATGTTTCCTACATTACAACAGTGTCTACATTTCAACAAGTACTTCATTGGCTGTAAAGTGCTTTGGGACATCATGAGGTCATGAAAAGCACTGTAGAAATTCAAATCTTTCTTTCTCAGAGTCACAATGTCGTGGGTTCAAGTCCCACTCCAGAGATCCCAGCACATATCTAGACACTCCAGTGCAGTATGGAGGGTGTGCTGCACTGTTGGAGGTGCTGTTATTGAAATGAGATGTCAAACCAAGATTGGCATCTCAGTTGGATGTAAAAGATCTCACGGCATTATTCGAAGATTAGCAGGGGAGTTCTCCCAGTGTCCAGGCCAACATTTATACCTAAAACACATGATCTGGCTATTTATTTAATCGCTGTTTGTGGGACCTTGTGTGTTTCCTAAATTACAACAGAGACTACACTTCACATGTACTTCATTGGCTTATGTAAAGTGCTTTGGGACATCCCGAGACTGAAAGGCACTATAGAAGTGCAGGTTCTTTCTCTTAGTGTCTATCCCTGATGCCTCCAAAAGGCCAATGGAAGGCTGGGACCAGGCATATCCGGGTCCAGGAATAATTTGCAGCCCTCCCATGCACTCCAGGCAGAGTTATAGCAGCAGAGTGGCCGAGAGCTGTGGATAAGAACATAAGAAGTTACGGACATTGGAACAGGTTCTGGGGGAGGTGGGACCAGTACAAACCAGACGGTCTGCACATAGGCAGGACCGGAACCAATGTCCGAGGGGGAGTGTTTGCTCGTGCTGTTGGGGAGGAGTTAAACTAATATGGCGGGGGATGGGAACCAATGCAGGGAGACAGAGGGAAACAAAAAGGAGACAAAAGCAAAAGACAGAAAGGAGATGAGTAAAAGTGGAGGGCAGAGAAATTCAAGGCAAAAAACAAAAAGGGCCACTGAATATAAAGGGGCTGGAGGAAGGGTCAAAACTAAAAATCATGTTTTAAAAACTAGTCTTAAAACAGTCTACCTAAAAGCACGCAGCATTCGAAATAAAGTAAATGAGTTGACGGCACAAATCATTACAAATGGGTATGATTTGGTGGCCAATACAGAAATGTGGTTGCAAGACCAAGACTGGGAATTAAACATACAGGGGTATCTGACGATTCGGAAAGATAGACAAGAAGGGAAAGGAGGTGGGGTAGCTCTGTTAATAAAGGATGATATCAGGGCAGTTGTGAGAGACGATATTGGCTCTGATGAACAAAATGTTGAATCATTGTGGGTGGAGATTAGAGATAGTAAGGGGAAAAAGTCACTTATAGGCCCCCAAATAATAACTTCACGGTGGGGCAGGCAATAATCAAGGGAATAATGGAGGCATGTGAAAAAGGAATGGCAGTAATCATGGGGGATTTTAACCTACTGATCGATTGGTTAAATCAAATCGCACGGGGTAGCCTGGAGGAGGAATTCATAGAATGCATATGGGATTGTTTCTGAGAACAGTATGATACAGAACCTACAAGGGAGCAAGCTATCTTAGATCTGGTCCTGTGTAATGAGACAGGAATAATAAATGATCTCCTCGTAAAAGATCCTCGCGGAACGAGTGATCACAGTATGATTGAATTTGTAATACAGATTGAGGGTGAGGAAGTAGTGTCTCAAACGAGCGTACTATGCTTAAACAAAGGGGACTACAGTGGGATGAGGGCAGAGTTGGCTAAAGTAGACTGGAAACACAGACTAAATGGTGGCACAATTGAGGAACAGTGGAGGACTTTTAAGGAGCTCTTTCATAGTGCTCAACAAAAATATGTTCCAGTGAAAAAGAAGGGCAGTAAGAGAAGGGATAACCAGCCGTGGATAACCAAGGAAATAAAGGAGAGTATCAAATTAAAAACCAATGCGTATAAGGTGGCCAAGGTTAGTGGGAAACTAGAAGATTGGGAAAATTTTAAACGACAGCAAAGAATGACTAAGAAAGCAATAAAGAAAGGAAAGATAGATTACGAAGGTAAACTTGCGCAAAACATAAAAACGGATAGTAAAAGCTTTTACAGATATATAAAACGGAAAAGAGTGACAAAAGTAAATGCTGGTCCCTTAGAAGATGAGAAGGGGGATTTAATAATGGGAAATGTGGAAATGGCTGAGACTTTAAATAATTATTTTGCTTCGGTCTTCACAGTGGAAGACACAAAAACCATGCCAAAAATTGCTGGTCACGGGAATGTGGGAAGGGAGGCCTTGAGACAATCACTATCACGAGGGGGGTAGTGCTGGACAGGCTAATGGGACTCAAGGTAGACAAGTCCCCTGGTCCTGATGAAATGCATCCCAGGGTATTAAAAGAGATGGCGGAAGTTATAGCAGATGCATTCGTTATAATCTACCAAAATTCTCTGGACTCTGGGGAGGTACCAGCGGATTGGAAAGCAGCTAATGTAACGCCTCTGTTTAAAAAAGGGGGCAGACAAAAGGCAGGTAACTATAGGCCGGTTAGTTTAACATCTGTAGTGGGGAAAATGCTTGAAACTATCTTTAAGGAAGAAATAGCAGGACATCTACATAGGAGTAGTGCAATCAAGCAGACACAACATGGATTCATGAAGGGGAAATCATGTTTAACTAATTTACTGGAATTCTTTGAGGATATAACGAGCATGGTGGATAGAGGTGTACCGATGGATGTGGTGTATTTAGATTTTCAAAAGGCATTCGATAAGGTGCAACACAAAAGGTTACTGTAGAAGATAAAGGTACGCGGAGTGAGATGAAATGTATGAGCATGGATCGAGAATTGGCTGGCTAACAGAAAGCAGAGAGTCGAGATAAATGGGTCCTTTTCAGGTTGGAAATCGATGTTAGTGGTGTGCCACAGGGATCGGTGCTGGGACCACAACTGTTTACAATATACATAGATGACCTGGAAGAGAGGACAGAGTGTAGTGCAACAAAATTTGCAGATGACACAAAGATTAGTGGGAAAGCGGTTGTGTAGAGGACACAGAGAGGCTGCAAAGAGATTTAGATAGGTTAAGCGAATGGGCTAAGCTTTGGCAGATGGAATACAATGTCGGAAAGTGTGAGGTCATCCACCTTGGGAACAAAAACAGTAAAAGGGAATATTATTTGAATGGGGAGAAATTACAACATGCTGTTAGGCAGAGGGACCTGGGGGTCCTGTGCATGGATCCCAAAAAGTTAGTTTGCAGGTGCAGCAGGTAATCAGGAAGGCGAATGGAATGTTGGCCTTCATTGCGAGAGGGATGGAGTACAAAAGCAGGGAGGTCCTTCTGCAACTGTATAGGGTATTGGTGAGGCCGCACCTGGAGTACTGCGTGCAGTTTTGGTCACCTTACTAAAGGAAGGATTTACTAGCTTGAAGCGGGTGCAGAGACGATTCACTCGGCTGATTCCGGAGATGAGGGAGTTACCTTATGATGATAGATTGAGTAGACTGGGTCTTTACTCGTTGGAGTTCAGAAGGATGAGGGGTGATCTTATTAGAAACATTTAAAATAATGAAAGGGATAGACAAGATAGAGGCAGAGAGGTTCGGGGAGACTAGAACTAGGGGGCACAGCCTCAAAATACGGGGGAGCAAATTTAAAACCGAGTTGAGAAGGAATTTCTTCTCCCAAGGGTTGTGAATCTGTGGAATTCTCTGCCCAAGGAAGCAGTTGAGGCTAGCTCATTGAATGTATTCAAGTCACAGATGGATAGATTTTTAACCAATAAGGGAATTAAGGGTTATGGGGAGCGGGCAGGTAAGTGGAGCTGAGTCCACGGCCAGATCAGCCATGATCTTGTTGAATGGCGGAGCAGGCTCGAGGGGCTAGATGGCCTACTCCTGTTCCTAATTCTTATGTTCTTCTGTTCTTATGTAGGAGGAGGAGTAGGCCATTTGGCTCCTCGAGCCTGCTCCGCCATTCAATAAGATCATGGCTAATCCGATCATGGACTCAGCTCCACTTTCCTGCCCATCTCCGGAATCAACCTGGTGAACCTTCTCAGAACAGCCTCCAATGCAAGTCTATCCTTCCGTAAATACGGAGACTAAAACTGCACGCAGTACTCCAGGTGTGGCCTCACCATACCCTGTGTAGAAGTGTGATGATAGAATTAGATTAGTTCTCACTGGAGCAGGGATATTTCATTGAGAGAGGACATGAAGCAGGTTTTTTAAATGCTGAAAATAGACTGGGGTATAGAGGGCATAATTTCAAAGTTTGCAGATGAGGAGGAAAGCAGCAGCCTCCAGGAGGACTGGTGAAATGAGCAGATACATGGCAGATGCAATTTAATGCAGAGAAGTGTGAAGTGATGCATTTTGGAAGGAAAAATGAGGAACGGTAATATGAACTAAATGGTGCAATTATAAAGTGGGTGCAGGAACAGGGAGCCCTGGAGGTTCACATACAAATCTTCATAGTGGCAGGACAAGTTGATGAGGCTTTAAAAGAGCTAAAAAACCCTGGGTTTATAAATCGAGGTGTAGAGTACAAAAGCAAGGAAGTGATGCTAAACCTCCATACATCACTGGTTAGACCTCAGCTGGACTATTGTGTCCAATTCTGGGCACCACACTTTAGGAACAATGTCAAGGCCTTGGTGAGGGTGCAGAGGAAATTTACTAGAATGAGACCAGAGATGAGGGACTTCAGTTATGTGGAGAGACTGAAGAAGTTAGGATTGTTCTCCTTAGAGCAGTGAAGTCACAGGGGGATTTAATCGAGGCGTTCAAAATTCTGAGGGGTTTTGCTGGAGTAAATGAGGATGAAATGTTTCCAGTGTGGGGAGGATCAGTAACCAGAGCACACAGATTGACGATAATTAACAAAAGTACCAGGGGGGAGGGGGGAAAGAGATGAGAATTCCTTTTTACGCAGCGAGTTGCTGTGATCTGGAATGCGCTGCCTGAAAGGGCGGTGGAAGATTCAATAGTAACTTTCAAAATGGAATTGGATAAATATTTGAAAAGGAATAAAATTGCAGGGCTGTGGGGAAAGAGCAGGGGCAGTGGGAACAATTGGATCGTTCTTTCAAAGAGCCAGCATGGGCACGATGGGCCGAATGGCCTCTTTCTGTGCTGTAAGATTTATATAAAAGCTTGGATAATACAAGTGTAAACTTTATCAAAGTTTGATTCAAACAGAAGGAAGTCGGAGCATAAAACTGGTCAATGGGACTGTGGAGCGAGAACAGCTTGTATTGTGAGACAGCAAGTACCTAAAATATACAGCGCATGGTGTTTGTCTCAATGTTATACCAGTGATGGTCATCCCTGCCCTACTTCAATAACTGCACTTGGTGCGAGGGGGAACACATCCTCTGCCCAGAACATCGCAAATCCAGCCAAACAATTTTTATAGAATTAACCACAAATCATTATTTCAGGTGAATTTACAAAGAATGAACAAATCCTGTCGGGAGCGGAAAGGAGCAGCATAAAAATCAACTTAGGAATTAAATCGAGGGTAAGGGAGGGATATGTGGGTGGGGGAGGGGAGGGGATGTGCGGAGACATGGGGATGTGGGTGGGGGAGGGGGGATGTGGGTGGGGGAGGAGACGTGGGGGAGGGGGGATGTGGGTGGGGGAGGGGGGAAGTGGGTTGGGGAGGGGACGTGGGGGAGCAGGATGTGGGTGGGGGAGAGGGGGCGTTGGTGGGGGAGGGGACGTGAGGGAGGGGGAGGGGACGTGGGGGAGGGGGAGGGGACGTGGGGGAGGGGACGTGGGGGAGGGAGAAGGGACGTGGGGAGGGGGAGGGGTGATGTGGTTGGGGGGGGACGTGGGGGAGGGGTGATGTGGGTGGGGGACGACGTGGGGGAGGGGTGATGTGGGTGGGGGAGAGGACGTGGGGGAGGGGGAGGGGTGATGTGTGTGGGGGAGGGGACGTGGGGGAGGGGGAGGGGTGATTGGATGGGGGAGGGGACGTGGGGGAGGGGGAGGGGTGATGTGGGTGGGGGGGACGTGGGGGAGGGGGAGGGGTGATGTGGTGGGGGGATGTGGGGGGGTGGGGGACGTGGGGGAGGGGGAGATCAGCACAGCCCGGGTTCAGCTTTCCCGATGTGAAACTTTGAATGGGCCGCGCCGCCCGTTAAAGGGACCACGCATCAAAAAGCAAATGCAGGGTAACACTGATGGGGATATGTGTGGGTGTGAATGGTAACTTGGGCAAGGAGTCAGGGCCTGTGGACTGGACCATCACGAGGAGAAAATAGGTGCAGATAAATGTGAGAAATTATTGCAAAACTATCTGCTGCTGAGTTGCACTGTGACGGATTACTGGCACTTTAACGTTTAGTAATGTTGAATTTTAAAAGAATCAAATCGCCTTAGAATTCCTAATCCCTGTCAGTATAAGTGAAATCACACTTTAGGCGAAACAATATATTTCCATCAAGTTTGGGAAGCTCCTGTGTTCTATTGAGAAGTGAAGTGTGTATAAGAGGGATCCCACAATGCCGTGCTCCCAGTGAGAAGCTACAGTCCCATGGAATGTGGGTCAGATATAGGGCCACAACATCACAGCCCCAATTCTCCAGTCCATGCTCCCAGTGTGTGTGTGCCTCTCGACTGGGAGTGTATTGTTGTAAAATTACCCTCTCTGTAGTAATGCTATTATGAATAAAACCAAATGTAACTTATACTTACTGGTTACATTGAGCTGGGTTCCGTTCCCGCTGATATCGCCCCACACTTTACAGTAATAGGCGGCAGTGTCACTGGGCTGCACGTCTGTGACTGTCAGAATGAAGCTGTTATTGGAGGTGTCTCTGGAAGGCTGGAGACGGTCAGTGGAACCTGGGCTCCCTCGTGTGCTGCCACTTGCCTCATGTGTTAAAACCCACTCCATATCTTGCCCCGGTAGTTGCCGGTACCAGTGGACATCGGTGTCACTCACTCTGGCGTTCCGCATGGTGCACTGTAACCTCGCCGTGTGACCCTCTGTGACACGTTCCAGGCTCGGAGACTGGGTCAGGACAGGGACAACTGCACCTTTAATGGGAAAATATCAATCACTTAAAAACCGGTCTGAAGGTTGATAAATGTCTGAAATGTTTCAATGAAAACTGCAGGCAGCTCACCTGAGCTTCAGTAAATTCTAAACAACTGATCATTATATGGCCTGATATGAAAAGCTCCAGGATTTCTTTGCTTCATGCATACAGCTGCCTCTGCCACTTCCTCCACAACCTCCCCGAGTCTTCCTCCCTGATCCCCATCACTGCAGATTTTCCCCAATCTCCCTCCCATGCCTTCTCTTCACTTATTTCCCAAATGATGCTCACACCCTGGCCAAGTGATTTCTTCTCCATACACCTCCTGACTCCTCTTTATCCCTTACTGTCATGTGTCTGACATGTTACTGCTTACACTATTACAAGGTGTGCCACCAGAGGTCACCGCAATGGGAGACTTGCAGGTTCCCTGTACAGGTGTGCCTGACCTAGTATAAAAGGCAGATCACCAGGTGTGATCCTCACTCTGGAGTTACCAATAAAGGACTAAGGTCACTACAGTTCAAGTACAACACATTGCCTCATGCAATCATTGTCAGCGTATCTAAAGACAACAATTGGCGACGAGATTAGGAACCTTCACGTGAAAATGGCTACCCTTGGTACATTGCAGCAGTTTGCCGATGCTGATGATTGGGATGTCTTTGTGGAGAGGCTCGATCATTTCTTCACAGCAAAGACCTGGCAGGAGAAACCCGGCCACACTGGCTGATAAGTGCAGAGCTATCCTGCTAACCAGTTGTGGGCCCATCATCTATGACCTCGTCAGGGACTTGCTGGCACCAGCGAAGACAACGACCAAGACGTACAAGGAGCTTGTAACGCTGATCCAAGAGCAACTGAAGCCCAAGGAGAGCATCCTCACAGCCAGACACTGGTTCAGCACCCACCGACGGCCAAGAAATTGCAAAATATGCTGCAGACCTCAGGAGGCTGGTGGCACCGTGTGATTTTGGCGACCACATCACTGAAGCGCTGCGAGACATTTTTGTCATTGGAATCGGCCATGAGAGCCTTCTTCATTAGCTACTGTCTGCGGATACCACAGTCACACTGCAGAAGGCCATCTCTGTGAGCCAGACATTCATGACCTCGACCTGCGTTTCTAGGCAGATGGCCCATCCTCAGGACTCAAACCCTGCAAGTACTATGCACAGAGTGGCGTCTTTTAGAGGCTGGACTGTAGAACGTGAACCTTCTCAGGGAAGAGAGAACAGACCCCTGAGGCCCTTAACTCAGAGTTCGCCGAGGGGCACTAACCGAGTAGCTCCATTCTGGCGTTGTGGAGGGAATCACAGGGCTCACCAGTGCCGTTTTAAAGACTGTGTGTAAAGGCTGCAGCACAAAGGGCCACCTCAAGCGAATGTGTAAGAGAAATATGACTCACTGTGTCGATGAAGAGTCTGCAGATGGCCATGAATCCAGCGTAGATTATGAAACGATAGGCAGAGAGGCAGCTTAGCCCCATGATGAGCTGTATAGCACGTTTACCTACATCACCGAAGGTTCCCCATTGAGGATGGAAGTTGAGATAGATGGTGTTCCAGTCTTCATGGAAGTGGACACAGGGGCGAGCCAGTCAGTAATGAATCAAGAAACCTTTGAGAGGTTATGGGACAATCAGGCTGAATGAACCAAGTTGGTCCTGGTTCAGGCAAAGCTGCGCACCTGCACCGATGAACTTATCCCAGTTGTTGGTACTGCGAATGTAAAGGTACTCCATGATGGCGTGGTGCACAAGTTACCTCTGTGGATTGTTGCAGGTGATGCACCAATGCTACTCGGAAGAAGGTGGATGGAGAAGATCCATTGCAAGTGGGAGGACTTCATCCCTCCAGCAATCGACATCCTCCGCGCTCGGAGGCACAGCAAGCCCTCACTTGAGGGTGGACCCGGCATCAGCAAGCAGACCAGCACAGCACCCGAGGCACAGACCGCTCAGCATGTGGAGATGATCCAGCTGAGACAACCCGAACACACCTTCCAGGCTCCAGTGGCAGGACTCCGGAGGAAGAAAATTGGATCCGAAGGCGACTTCCCAGCTTCGGTGGCAGATCCCGGGAAGAAGAGGATCACCGCAGTCGACATCGTGGATGGAGGGAAGATGGCGCCCAAACCACGAGGTGATGCACCGAAGAAAAAGATGGCGACGGCCAGACCACGAGGTGCTGCGCTGATGGAGCAACACGTGGCACCAGAGAAGAGGATTGGGGTAAAGATGGCAAAGCTCTCTTAAAGGAGGCCTGCAACCCACCACACTTAAAGGGACTGTTCCACATTTTCAAACAATGTAAAGTCAACGGTGAGCCAGATGCAAGATGTGAAATTGATGATCAGCGTTGTGTACATGCAATAAACAAAGAAAAGGTGCGTGATCACGATCGGAGCTACAAGTTATTTATAATGAGTAATGAAACGTTGTGCGATGTAGGATTTCAACTGCACTCAACCAATGCAGTGGGCAGACACCAATCGGGAGCACACAGGTCCAGTGAGCTACCCAATGTAGTAGCCTGCGTCCCTGGGGCCAGAGTTGTGCACCATGGCGTGTCACCTCAAATGTAATGCAAACTTGTTTTTCTGGACTTGAATGTATATGAATGCAATGAACCTCCGGCATAATCTATATGTGGGGGGGGGAGAATGAAATGGTCATGGACACACACACAAACAGTAACCACCAGCACTCTACTGCCAACGAAACACCAACCACTCACCCAAAATAGAAACGACCCGCCAAGGGTCAACCAGATAGAGCTAAGCCCAGAGCACAGTCAATGCAGAGGCGATTTGCACTAAAGGCTTGGGGGAGAGCGATGTCATGTACCCTACATGGTTACTGCTTGCACTATTACAAGGTGTGCCACCAGAGGGCACTGCAGTGGGAGACTTGTAGGTTACCTGTACAGGTGTGCCTGGCCCAGTATAAAAGGCAGGCCACCAGGTGTAATCCTCACGCTGGAGTTATCAATAAAGGACTAAGGTCACTACAGTTCAAGTACAACACACTGCCTCGTGGAGTCATTATCAGAGCATCGAAAAAGACATAACATTTACTGTGTAGCTCACACTACTAGTGACTTTCCTCAAACATTCAAAACCAGTCATCAATCCCCTCCTCAAACAAGCCACCCACCCGCCTGTCCTCTCTGCCTGCTGACCCATCTTCACCTAAACTCCAAGCCCAACCCTCTCAATGCTGCCTGTTCCAATCTGTCCAGTCCAATTCCAGCTCACAGCATTGAAGTGGTCCTGCCCAAGGTCACACCTGATACCCTACAACACTGACATCCTTATCCATGCTCCTGTCACCTCTGGTCTTGATGGCTCCAATGCTCTCATTGCTGGCCTCACATCCTCAGTGAACTCGACTGATTTGTCCAAAATACAGTCGCTCATATCCTGTCCCACAGGAAATCCTCCTCACTGTCATCGTACAGAGGCTCCCTGTCCCTCAATGCACTAAATATAAACTCTTGTCCTCAGCTTCAAATCTCTGACTGGCCTTGTCCCACCTCCAACCTTCTGTAACCTCCTCCAGGCCGATAACCCCGGCACTCTTTGCTTCTTTAACTGTGCATTCACTCCCCCTTCCCCTCCCTCCATTGGTGGAAAAGCCTTTCATTGCCTCAGCCCGACTCCCTCGAGCTCCCTCGCTAAACCCCTCTGTAATGCATTTACTTCTTGGGTTCTTTGCTTTAAGAATTCATAGCAACACATTGCTATCAAGAACTAGTTGGTTTATTAACAAAGGTTTAACAATCCCACTACACATTACCAGTTCATCCACGAGGCTCACAACTGCATACCTCATCGTGGATGACCTGGGCCCAACTGATTGGGGTTTTATTGAGTCTTGTCAACATCACATGACTGGCTAAGCCACTCACAATGCAACAGCTCTACACTATTTTGAGTAGAAACTTTAAATCAAGTTCCTGGAACAGCTCCACAATTATTTTTGTGAACCTATAAATCAAGTGACCCTTGTTAACGGGGGATACTAAAAGCGGCAAATTAAACAAATTAACTTTTAAACTTTAACGATCAAATTAAAATTTGGTTGCTCGGGGTGATGATACACTCCAGTTCCTCTGGGGTCCACCTCTTGTGGAAGGCCGTGAGCGTACCGGTGGACACTGCGTGCTCCATCTCCAGGGACACCCTGGCTCGGATGTAACCGCGGAAGAGAGGCAGGCAGTCGGGCTGAACGACCCCGTCGACCGCCCGCTGCCTGGACATGCTGATGGTCTCCTTGGCCATGCCCAGGAGCAGTCCTATGAGGAGGCCCTCCGACCTGCCCGCTCCCCTCTGCACAAGGTGCCCAAAGATCAGGACTGTAGGACTGAAGTGCAACCAGAATTTGAGGAGCAGCCCCTTCAAATATTGGAACAGGGCCTGCAACCTCACACACTCAATATAAATATGGAACACGGACTCCTCCAGACCGCAGAAATTACAGGCGGCCTGGGAGTCCGTGAACTGACTTAAAAATCGATTGCACGGGACTGCTCTGTGCAACACCCTCCAGGCCAAGTCCCCAATAAATAAAGGGAGGACTCCTGCATAGAGTGCACTCCATTGGGGACCCCCGCCTCATCCGGACGGGAAGATGGTGCACCATTGCATGTCCAGACGGCAGACGAGAATGGCAAGGTAGAGAGTGTGCAGGAGCAGCCCATACAGGAAATCCCTCCGCGCAGAACCGAAAGGCACAGAGGGGATTTCCCGGAAGAGGCTCAAATTGTGAGGCGCCGGCTCCTGAAGGAGGTTTCGAGGCTTGGTGCCGATGAGGAATTCCGTCCGGACGGGGGTCAGTTTGGACGGGATCGCCCCTCGTGCTTGAGCATCCTCGACACACCTAACGGAGTCAGGGCCCAGTGCCGTTTTTAGCGACTCGATGGCATTGGCCACACGCTGGACCAGGGTAGGTGCCGTGCCAGCTCTTCAGGCACCATCCAGCACGCTCCTCGCCATCGAGCAGGTCCCTGACCCTGGTCACCTCGCCAGACACAGCCCTCTCGTCCGCCTGCCACCGAAAACCGCGGTGGTGGAGGTACAGATTCCTGAGCAGCGGCTCCCAAAGGACAGCCGCCACTCCAGACGGGGGAGAGCTGCGCTTGGTGGTGACTCTGTTCCAGACCCTGATGAGTTCCTGGTAAAAGGTGGGCAGCCCCCACATGGTGGTCCTGACACCCCCCAGGCTCACAAACAGGAACTGCGTATCATAATTGAGGCTGTACTGCTGGCGGAAGAAATACATCGCCAGCACACACCACCTCGGAGGGGGCTCAACATACAGCTATCTCTGCAGGGTCTGAAGATGGAAAGTCGCGTGCTGGGTGCTGATGCACACCAATGCCTGCCCTCCTTCAGCAGGAGACTCAGAACCGCAGCAGAGAACCAGTGCTTCCTGTTGTTCCAGAAGAAGTCCACCAGCTTTTTCTGCATCTTAGTGACAAATGCAGGGGGAGGGGTCAAAGTGACCAGCCAGTACCACAGCATAGCGGCCACCAGCTGGTTTATGACTAGCGCTCGACCCCTGTAGGACAGCACTCGGAGCAGTCCTGTCCAGCGCCCTCGGCAAGTGGCAATTTGGCCTCCAGCTCTTGCCAGTTCACCGGCCAGGCTTCCTCGGCAAGGCTAAGGTAGACTCCCAGATAGAGGAGATGGGTCGTGCTCCAGGCAAAAGTCCTGAGCTCCTCCGGCAGGGAGTCCACCTGCCACTCACCCACCAGGAGTCCGGAACATTTCTCTCAGTTGATCCTGGCGGAGGATGCGGCTGAGTAAATCTCCTGGCACTCACGCATCCTCCGTAGTTCAATAGGATCCTCGACCATGAGGAGCAGATCATCGGCGTAAGCCGAGAGGACGACCTCCACGTCCGGCCCTTGTAGAGCCAGTCCCGTCAACCTCTTCCGCAAGAGGCGCAGGAAAGGCTCCACTCATATGGCATATAACTGGCTGGACATGGGGCATCCCTGGCGCACACCTCTCCCAAAGCGAAGGGGTGCCGTCAAAGATCCATTAACCTTAATCAGACACTCCGCGGCCACATACAAAAGTCAGATCCAGGCAACGAAATGCGTCCCGAACCTGACAGTGTGCATAGTTCCGAACAGATACTCGTGATCCATCCTGTCGAACGCCTTCTCCTGTCGAGGGAAAGGAAGGCAATCGACAGACCAGCCTCCTGGGAATGGTGGACCAGGTCCTGGACCAGATAGATGTTATCGTGGATTGCCCGGCCCGGGACAGTGCAGGACTGGTCGGGTGGATCATGTGGTCTAGCACGGCCCCAAGGCGAGCAGACACAGCCCTGGCAAAAATTTTGTAATCCGTCCTGAGGAGGGAGACCGGGCACCAGTTCTTAAGTTGGCGGAGATCGCCCTTCATAGGCAGCAGGACGATGACTGCCCTGCACCAAGAGAGGGGCATCTCCCCGGTCACCGGACTTTCCCCCAGGACCCGCACGTAGTCGGCCCCAAGGATGCCCTGTGGAACTCCACGGTCAGCCCATCCAGCCCCAGGGACTTTCCCCTCGAGAGCTGGTCGAGGGCACCGGTCAGCTCCGCCAGGCCTAGCGGATTGTCCAGATTCTCGGCACCATCCAGCCCGACCTTCGGCAGGTCTTCCCACAAAACTCTACACGCTTCTTCGCTGGACGGATCCGGGGAGAACAGAGCCCCGTAATAGTCTCAGGCCCTGTTGCTGATGCCCTCCGGATCTGAGACCAGAGATCCGTCGTCGGCCAGCAGCGTGAAGAGCTGCTTACGGACCTCGTCTTTTTTCCAGCGAGTAGAAGGGGGAGCCGTGGTCCAGGTTCTGGAGGAACCAGATACGTGACCTCACGAATGTGCCTCGGGACCCGATGAGCTGCAGGTCCTTCAGCGCGGCCTTCTTCGCTTTGTACACGGTCTACAGGGCCGGGTCCTCCACGACTTGACCGAGATGGGACTCCAGGTTGAGCACCTCCTTCTCCAGGCGCCCCACCCTGGCCTCCCGCCTCTTGGTCGACCCCTTCGCGTACTCTTGACAGAAGAGACGGAAGTGAGCCTTGCCCACGTCCCACCATAACCTCAAGGAGGAGAAGCCCCCCTGCTTCCTTCTCCAGTCGGACCAGAACCGACGGAACAAATCCTGGAACCGCTTGTCCCCCAGCAGCAGGTTGTTAAAATGCCAGTACGCGGACCCCACCCGCGCACGGAGCGAAGCAAGCTCCGCCCACATCAGGTGGTGGTCCGAGCACGGCACCGGCCGCATGGAAGCTGGGGAACTCAGGAGACGTACGCCCGGGAAATGTACAGGCAGTCGATTCCGGACCTTCCTCTTCCAGGCCTCACCCAAGTGAAGGTGCTGGAGTCGGGATGGAGATTTCGCCAGACGTCCACCAAGTCGAAGGACCCGACCAGATCCCTCAACGTTTCTATCACCAACAAGCTCTGCAAGGCACCGGAGTGGTCCCTCGCCTCGAGGGTGCAATTAAAATCCTGCCCCGAGGACAATGCAGTCGCCGACGTTGACGGAGCCTAGAAGAGTGGACACTTCTTCTCGGAAACGCACTTGCTTACTAAATGGAGCGGCACGTCCCCCAGGCGAACCGTGACATGGAGCAAGTGGCCTGGCACAGGCTTCTCGACCCACAAGATCTCCGGCTGAAAATGTGGGGCCAGCAAGATAGCCACCCCACAAGAAGTGGCAGTGAGGTGGCTCATGCGAACCTCTCCTTGCCATTCCAGGAGTCACATGGCCTCATCTCCCGGCACGGTGTGGGTTTCTTGCAGGAAGCACACCAGATATTTCCCCTCCCGAAGGAGCGGAAAATTATTAAATTCTCAGCGTGCCTCTCTGCCGCCATTGATGTTGAGGCTGGCTACGGTTATCTTCATGACAAGAGCCAAGAGCATAGTGCAACCTCTAAATAACGTACTGTGGGGAGGGAGCGGAGTCATGAGATGACCTCCACTCCCTCAGCAACCCAGTGAGGAACGTTCTGAGCCGGTGCAGCTGAAGATGACTTTTTTTGGTCAGGTCCTGTCCGCGCCCATGGTTCTGACGGCGGACGGACCTGATGAGCAGCACCGACTTGGACCATTGGTCCAGGGACAGGTGGGCTCTATTGCGGTGACCCTGGCATTGCACCAAAAAATCCCGGAGTTCCTTGGCAGGAATGAGGGTGGACTCAGCGGCGGGCACAAGGAGATCCATTGCCTCACTGCCGATGGACTCCAAATCCTCTCCCGCGTCCACCACCGAGTCCCCGTCCTCCTCCGGGAGGTTGCCACCAGCGGCCAGTCCGTCGACCGCACAGGGTACGGTGAACGGCCCGGCCGCACCATCCGGCCCTACCTCTGTCACAATCCCACCCCCAGGATCATTGGCAGAGCAGTCCCCCCTGGGCTCTTCCTGGAATACCGGGTCGGGAAGTGGCAGCGGACGGGGGTCCCCCTCCGCCCCAGGCACCGGGGAGCACGGAGAGACCGGGCTGAAGAACTGCTCCAGGTTCTCCAAGTACCCCGGCTCCAACATCAGGGACAGAGATTGGTGTTCCTCACCCTCCCCACCACCACCCTCTGACCCAGCGGGCGGGGGTTCTTGTGATACTCTTCTGCCGGGTCGAGCAGATCCCGGGGGATGCTGATGTTTGACTGGGCGAGCTCGGACTCTTCGGCCTTGCCCGCCTCAGTCCCCAGGACACTCGATCCTGCGGCGATACTTTCTTTTTGCTGCCCCGTGGCCTCCGCAACAGACAGTTCTTCTTCCCCATCCCCAGGAGGCTCAGGCTAGACAGCCTTGGCTGTCTCACCCCCCTGAGGGACAGACTCCCCCCGCCTTCGGCACATGTTGGGAGCGCTGGTGGGGGACGCGGGACCGTCGCCAGGCACCAACTTCTCCACGGAGGGATCTTGGTCCTCCTCCCTTTCCGTGGAGCGGTGCCTCCTTTTCTGTCTGGAGGGACGCGGAAGCTGGGAGACCTCCATATCTGCCGAGGCCTCTGCCCCCACTCCTTCCTTCCGGGTTTCTTGCCCGCGCCCGACCGCAGGTGGCAAACTCTCCGCAGATGCGGGTATGGTCAAGGGCTTGGGCACAGAATGCCCCACGCTCGCCGGTGGTAAGTTGGGGCTAAGCGCAGTGATAGGGCTGTTTAGCCCACTGAGGGGACTCGGCTGAAGGTGTTTGTCTTTCTTCCGCGCCTTCCTTCCGCGCGGACGCTCTCCCTCCAACCTGCCAGAGGCCGAGATGGCATTGGCCCCCGACGATGCCCGCGCATCTTTGGTTCCTCACACGCGGACGGTAACGGGGGGAGGACTGGCGGCGGCACCAGCCGAGGCCACTTTAGGTGTTTTGGCGGCCTTGGAGGCGGGGCAGTTCACTGCGGACATGCCCCACCTCTCTACAGGCATGGCACCACATGCTGTCCAGAAGAAGCGGTAGGCTGTCCCCTCGTGGACCACATTGAATGCACCTTCTGTTACCTCCTCCCGGACCAGCTGAACAAAAAGCTGGCGCCGGACGGAGAACACAAGGGAGGCTGGCCTCCCTGAATCCGAGCGGGATCGGCATTATCCCCGCCCTCACCTCCACCAGTTGACGTAGGTGGGGGAGGAGGAACACACCGGGAACATAGGGCGGAACGTTGGAGATGACAATTCTCTGTGCGGTGGTCTCGAGTCCCACCCACCGTGAGCCCCTTATTCAGGGCCAGGGACACTCCCTGCTCTGACCCCAGGAAGAACATAGCCTTCATGTGCATTTTTGAGGTGGCGAGAATGGCCAAGGGGCTGACTACCCCAGCCATTGCCCTCACGCACTCCACAATCGTCATGTTGGGGTGGGTGTAGCTCTTGACCCCATTCTTTTTGGTCAATAATGTAAAAGGTGGCAGGGCAGCAGGGCAGCAGTGACCACCACGTGCGCATGTTTTTGCTGGCCCCGCCCCCGGCGAAGGTGGACTCGCCATATCAGGGTCCCTTTAAAGGCCACACCCACCCCAATGTCACAGGCCTTCAGGGCCTCTTTAATTGAGCAGCGGGAGCTCTTAATTAGGCACACCTCTCCCCTGCGTGTTTAACAATTGGGGAGGGGCCTCTTTCTCTCTGCTGGGTAGTTTTAATTAATAATAGTAATTGCAATTGAGAGTAGGAAAGAGGGGCCTGAGAGAGAGAGAGAGAGAGAGAGAGAGAGAGAGAGAGAGAGAGAGAGAGAGAGAGAGAGTGAGAGTGAGAGGGGTGGGAAAGAGGGAAGCTGTGAGGGCAGGGTCACCCCTCAGTGTTGGGTGGGTGCTGGCAGGGGTGCACTCTTCGATGGTAAACAAAGTCTTTATCGATGGTCTTCAGGTGGGGGAAGATGTCTTCACCCAGGATAGCTGGAACTACCCAGGTACCATCCTCCACCAGGTCTTAATGATGTTAATTAAGGGAGTTAATTACCCAGGCAGCTCGAGCTGTCCTGGGCCAGGCAATGGGGAGAGGGGTGTTTTAGTGGTGTGTGGGGCCTAGTTATTCACAAGAACCCCACACCCTTACACACACACAAACCCCCACAATGTTCCGGCCTAAATGGTCTCTCCTCCCCCCACCTACAAACTAAAGTATTTTTTGGAGAGTGCAGCCACCTGTCGGTGTTGTAAATGGCTCTGCCTCCTTTCACACAGATGATGGTGTGACAGTTTGTAGTTTGTTCTCTTCCCCTCTCTCCAACTCTGTCGCAGGGGTGTTGAAGCTAGCAGCTCTTGGTCCTCCTCCCTCTCAAGGTGTTAATCCAGCAGGCCTCTTCCTCCTCTCCGAGAGACTCTGGTGGCAGGCAGACAGATAGTTGTAGCAGCTCCTTCTCCACAGGCTCCCAACTCACAAGTGGCTGAAACACTCCCACAACAGCTAAATATATTAGCAACTATTTTATAGAAAACAATCAAGTGCCCCCTGATTAAAGGGGGGGGGGGAACACTCCAAAACATTTATGGTGCCCCCTGTGGGTTTTTTTCCTGAGGGCACCAAAACACAAATTATACAATTGCCCCCTGGCTAAAAGGGAGGGGGCACTAAAACCGACAAACTTAAACAAATTAAACTTTGGACATTAAGATCAAATTAAAATTTGCTGCCGGGGGTGATGATGCATTCCAGTCCCTCCGGCACCCATCGACAACAGCTATACAAACCTGCTCACAGGTTCATACATTACATAACAACATAAGAAATAGGAACAGGAGTAGGCCATACGGCCCCTCGCGCCTGCTCCGCCATTTAATACGATCATGACTGATCCGATCATGGACTCAGATCCACTTCCCTGTCCACTCCCCATAACCCCTTATTCCCTTATCGGTAAAGAAACTGTCTATCTCTGTCGTAAATTTATTCAATGTCCCGGCTTCCACAGCTCTCTGAGGCAGCAAATTCCACAGATTTACAACTCTCTGAGAAAAGAAATTCCTCCTCATCTCAGTTTTAAATGGCGGCCCCTTATTCTAAGATTATGCCCCCTTGTTCTACTCTCACTTATCAGTGGAAACATCCTCTCCGCATCCACTTTGTCAAGCCCTCTCACAGTCTTATACGTTTTGATAAGATCACCTCTCATTCTTCTGAATTCCAATGAGTAGCGACCCAACCTTCTCATCCTTTCCTCATAAGTCAACCTACTCATCTCTGGAATCAACCTAGTGAAACTTCTCTGAACTGCCTCCAAAGCAAGTATATCCTTTCGTAAATATGGAAACCAAAACTGTGCGCAGTATTCCAGGTGTGGCTTCAGCAATACCCTGTATAACTGTAGCAAGACGTCCCTGCTTCTATACTCCATCCCCTTTGCTATAAAGACCAAGATTCCATTGGCCTTCCTGATCACTTGCTGTACCTGCATTCTACCTTTTGTGTTTCATGCACAAGTACCCCCAGGTCCCGCTGTACTGCAGCACTTTGCAATTTTTCTCCATTTAAATAATAACTTGCTCTTTGATTTCTTTCTGCCAAAGTGCATGACCTCACGCTTTCTAACATTATACTCCATCTGCCAAATTTTTACCCACTCACTTAGCCTGTCGACATCCTTTTGCAGATTTTTGTGTCCTCCTCACACATTGCTTTTCCTCCCATCTTTGTATCATCAGCAAACTTGGCTCCGTTACACTCGGTCCTTTCTTCCAAGTCATTAATATAGATTATAAATAGTTGGGGTCCCAGCACTGATCCCTGCGGAACCCCACTAGTTACTGATTGCCAACCTGAGAATGAATCATTTATCCCGACTCTCTGTTTTCTGTTAGTTCGCCAATCCTCGATCCATGCTAATATATTACCCCCAACCCAGTGAACTTTGATCTTGTACAGTATCCTTTTACGTGGCACCTTGTCAAATGCCTTCTGGAAGTCCAAATACACCACATCCACTGGTTCCCCTTTATCCACCCTGTTCGTTGCATCCTCAAAGAATTCCAGCAAATTTGTCAAACATGACTTGCCCTTCATAAATCCATGCTGACTCTGCCTGACCAAATTATGCTTTTCTAAATGTCCTGCTACTGCTTCTTTAATAATGGACACCAACATTTTCCCAACCACAGATGTTAGGATAACTGGTCTATAGTTTCCTGCTTTTTGTCTGCCTCCTTTTTTAAATGGGGGCATTACATTTGCAGTTTTCGAATCTGCTGGGAGCTCCCCAGAATCCAGGGAATTTTGGTAAATTATAACCAATGCATCCACTATCCCTGGCGCTACCTCTCTTAAGACCCCAGGATGCAAGCCATCAGTTCCAGGGGATTTATCTGCCTTTAGTCCCATTACCTTACTGAGTACCACCTCCTTCGTGATTGTGATTGTGTTAAGTTTCTCTCCCCATATAGCCCCTTGTCGATCCACTATTGGGATATTGTTAGTCTGACTAAAAATATTTGTTCTATAAAAATACCGTAAAGACTAACTAAAAATATTTGTTCAGAGTTTTCGCCATCTCCATGTTCCCCATTATTAATTCCCCGGTCTCGTCCTCTAAGGGACCAACATTTACTTTAGCCACTCTTTTCCTTTTTATATTCCTATAGAAACTCTTGTTTTCTGTTTTTATATTTCGTGCTTGTTTACTTTCATAGTCTATCTTCCCTTTCTTAATCATTTTTTAGTCATTCTTTGCTGGCTTTTAAAAGCTTCCCAATCATCTGTCCTCACACTAGTTTTGGCCACTTTGTATGCCCTTGTTTTTAATTGGATACCGTCCTTTATTTTTTTAGTTTGCCACGGATGGCTGCAGAAACATAGAAACATAGAAAATAGGTGCAGGAGTAGGCCATTCGGCCCTTCGAGCCTGCACCGCCATTCAATGATTTCATGGCTGAACATGCAACTTCAGTACCCCATTCCTGCTTTCTCGCCATACCCCTTGATTCCCCAAGTAGTAAGGACTTCATCTAACTCCTTTTTGAATATATTTAATGAATTGCTCTCAACAACTTTCTGTGGTAGAGAATTCCACAGGTTCACCACTCTCTGGGTGAAGAAGTTTCTCCTCATCTCGGTCCGAAATGGCTTACCCCTTATCCTTAGACTGTGACCCCTGGTTCTGGACTTCCCCAACATTGGGAACATTCTTCCTGCATCGAACCTGTCTAAACCCGTCAGAATTTTAAACGTTTCTAGGAGATCCCCTCTCATTATTCTGAACTCCAGTGAATACAAGACCAGTTGATCCAGTCTTTCTTGATAGGTCAGACCCACCATCCCGGGAATCAGTCTGGTGAATCTTCGCTGCACTCCCTCAATAGCAAGAATGTCCTTCCTCAAGTTAGGAGATCAAAACTGTACACAATACTCCAGGTGTGGCCTCACCAAGGCCCCGTACAACTGTAGCAACACCTCCCTGCCCCTGTACTCAAATCCCCTCGCTATGAAGGCCAACATGCCATTTGCCTTCTTAACCGCCTGCTGTATCTGCATGCCAACCTTCAATGACTGATGTACCATGACACCCAGGTCTCGTTGCACCTCCCCTTTTCCTAATCTGTCACCATTCAGATAATAGTCTGTCTCTCTGTTTTTACCACCAAAGTGGATAACCTCACATTTATCCACATTATACTTCATCTGCCATGCATTTGCCCACTCACCTAACCTATCCAAGTCGCTCTGCAGCCTCACAGCATCCTCCTCGCAGCTCGCACTGCCACCCAACTTAGTGTCATCCGCAAATTTGGAGATACTACATTTAATCACCTCGTCTAAATCATTAATGTACAGTGTAAACAGCTGGGGCCCCAGCACAGAACCTTGCGGTACTCCACTAGTCACTGCCTGCCATTCTGAAAAGTACCCATTTACTCCTACTCTTTGCTTCCTGTCTGACAACCAGTTCTCAATCCATGTCAGCACACTACCCCCAATTCCATGTGCTTTAACTTTGCACATTAATCTCTTGTGTGGGACCTTGTCCAAAGCCTTCTGAAAGTCCAAACACACCACATCAACTGGTTCTCCCTTGTCCACTCTACTGGAAACATCCTCAAAAAATTCCAGAAGATTTGTCAAGCATGATTTCCCTTTCACAAATCCATGCTGACTTGGACCTATCATGTCACCTCTTTCCAAATGCGCTGCTATGACATCCTTAATAATTGATTCCAACAAATTCCCCACTACCGATGTCAGGCTGACCGGTCTATAATTCCCTGTTTTCCCTCTCCCTCCTTTTTTAAAAAGTGGGGTTACATTGGCTACCCTCCACTCCATAGGAAGTGATCCAGAGTCTATGGAATGTTGGAAAATGACTGTCAATGCATCCGCTATTTCCAAGGCCACCTCCTTAAGTACTCTGGAATGCAGACCATCAGGCCCTGGGGATTTATTGGCCTTCAATCCCATCAATTTCCCTAACACAATTTCCCGACTAATAAGGATTTTCCTCAGTTCCTCCTTCTTACTAGACCCTCTGACCCCTTTTATATCCGGAAGGTTGTTTGTGTCCTCCTTCGTGAATACCGAACCAAAGTACTTGTTCAATTGGTCTGCCATTTCTTTGTTCCCAGTTATGACTTCCCCTGATTCTGACTGCAGGGGACCTAAGTTTGTCTTTACTACCCTTTTTCTCTTTACATATCTATAGAAGCTTTTGCAGTCCATTTTAATGTTCCCTGCAAGCTTCCTCTCGTACTCTATTTTCCCTGCCCTAATCAAACGCTTTTCCTTTCTTTTACACCCTTTCCTCCTCACTGGAATATATTTTTCTTGAGAGCTGTGAAATATCTCCTTAAATGTACGTCACTGTTCATCAACCGTTCTACACTTTAATCTATTTTCCCAATTCACTTTAGCCAACTCTGCCCTCATACCTTTGTCGTCTCCTTTAATTAAGCTTAGTACGCTGGTTTAAGATCCAACTTTCTCACCCTCCATCTGAATTTGAAATTCAACCATGTTATGATCACTCATTCCAAGGGGATCCTTTACTAGGAGATTGTTTATTAATCCTGTCTCATTACACAGGACCAGATCTAAGATCGCCTGCCTCCTGATTGGTTCCATCGGCGAGAGGCGACAGTCCGGGGTGTGTGGAGAGACCTACAAAAGGCCGCAAGACAAGGAGTCAGACAGTGTCTGCGAGAGGAGACAGTCCGGGGTGCGTGGAGGCCTACAAAAGGCCATGAGACAAGGAGTCGGGCAGTGTCTGCGAGAGGAGACAGTCCGCGGTGCGTGGGGGCCTACAAAAGGCCGCAAGACAAGGAGTCAGACAGTGTCTGCGAGAGGAGACAGTCCGCGGTGTGTGGAGGCCTACAAAAGGCCGCGAGACAAGGAGTTGGACTGAGTCTGCGAGAGGAGACAGTCCGGGGTGTGTGGAGAGACCTACAAAAGGCCATGAGACAAGGAGTCGGACAGTGTCTGCGAGAGGAGACAGTCCGGGGTGTGTGGAGGCCTACAAAAGGCCATGAGACAAGGAGTCGGGCAGTGTCTGCGAGAGGAGACAGTCCGGGGTGTGTGGAGAGACCTACAAAAGGCCATGAGACAAGGAGTCGGGCAGTGTCTGCGAGAGGAGACAGTCCGGGGTGTGTGGAGGCCTACAAAAGGCCATGAGACAAGGAGTCGGGCAGTGTCTGCGAGAGGAGACAGTCCGGGGTGTGTGGAGAGACCTACAAAAGGCCGCGAGACAAGGAGTCGGACAGTGTCTGCGAGAGGCGACAGTCCGAGGTGTGTGGAGGCCTACAAAAGGCTGTGAGACAAGGAGTCGGGCAGTGTCTGCGAGAGGAGACAGTCCGGGGTGTGTGGAGACCTACAAAAGGCCATGAGACAAGGAGTCAGACAGTGTCTGCGAGAGGAGACAGTCCGGGGTGTGTGGAGAGACCTACAAAAGGCCGCGAGACAAGGAGTCGGGCAGTGTCTGCGAGAGGAGACAGTCCGGGGTATGTGGAGAGACCTACAAAAGGCCATGAGACAAGGAGTCGGGCAGTGTCTGCGAGAGGCTTGTGCAGCTACAGGGAGAGAGCAAAAAAGAAGTAAGAAATAGAAAGGTGACGTCACCGCCAAGGGGGTAAGTGATTGGCTGGTGACTGGTAAGTAGTTTTTCTTTTTTCTCTTCGAGATCAGTGAGTAACTTTTAGCATTGTTGTTGCCAATTTAAGTTAATCTAAGGGTTTAGTCATGGTAGGAGAGCTCGGACACGTGATATGCTCCTCTTGTACTATGTGGAAACTCAGGAACACTTCCCGTGTCCCTGACGACTACGTGTGCGGGAAGTGTATCCGCCTCCAGTTCCTGACGGACCGCGTTGCAGAATTGGAGCTGAGGGTGGATTCACTCTGGAGCATCCACGATGCTGAGAATGACGTGAATAGCACATTTAGTGAGTTGGTCTTACCGCAGGTAAAGGGTCCACAGACATATAGGGAATGGAAGACCAGCAGGAAGAGCAGTGCAAGGAAGGTAGTGCAGGGATCCCCTGCGGTCATCCCCCTGCAAAACAGATACATCGCTTTGAGTACTGTTGACGGGGAAGACTTATCAGGGGAGGGCAGCAGCAGCCAAGTTCATGGCACCGTGGCTGGCTCTGCTGCATAGAAGAGCAGGAAAAAGATTGGGAGAGCGATAGTGATAGGGGATTCAATTGTAAGGGGAATAGATAGGCGTTTCTGCGGCTGCAAGCGAGACTCCAGGATGATATGTTGCCTCACTGGTGCAAGGGTCAAGGATGTCTCGGAGCGGGTGCAGGACATTCTGAAAAGGGAGGGCGAACAGCCAGTTGTCGTGGTGCACATTGGGACCAACGATATAGGTAAAAATAGGGATGAGGTCCGACGAGACGAATTTAAGGAGCTAGGAGCTAAATTAAAAAGTAGGACCTCAAAAGTAGTAATCGCGGGATTGCTACCAGTGCCACGTGCTAGTCAGAGTAGGAATCGCAGGATAGCTCAGATGAATACGTGGCTTGAGCAGTGGTGCAGCAGGGAGGGATTCAAATTCCTGGGGCATTGGAACCGGTTCTGGGGGAGGTGGGACCAGTACAAACCGGACGGTCTGCAGCTAGGCAGGACTGGAATCAATGTCCCAGGAAGAGTGTTTGCGAGTGCTGTTGGGGAGGAGTTAAACTAATATGGCAGGGGGATGGGAAACAATGCAGGGAGACAAAGGGAAACAAAATGGAGACAGAAGCAAAAGACAGAAAGGAGATGAGTAAAAGTGGAGGGCAGAGAAACCCAAGGCAAAAAACAAAAAGGACCACTTTACAGCAAAATTCTAAAGAGTCTAAGTGGGTTAAAAAGGCAAGCCTGAAGGATCTGTGCCTCAATGTGAGGAGTATTCGGAATTAGGTGGACGAATTAACTGTGCAGATAGCAGTTAACGGATACGATGTGGTTGGCTCCAGGATGACCAAGGCTGGGAACTCAACATCCAAGGGTATTCAACATTTAGGAAGGATAGACAGAAAGGAAAAGGAGGCGGGGTAACGTTGCTGGTTAAAGAGGAAATTACTGCAATTGTAAGGAAAGACATTAGCTTGGATGATGTGGAATCGGTATGGGCGGAGCTACGGAATACCAAGGGGCAGAAAACGCTAGTGGGAGTTGTGTACAGACCTCCAAACAGTAGTAGTGATGTTGGGGAGGGCATCAAACAGGAAATTAGGGGTGCATGCAATAAAGGTGCAGCAGTTATCATGCGTGACTTCAATATGCATATAGATTGGGCTAAGCAAACTGGAAACAATACAGTGAAGGAGAATTTCCTGGAGTGCAGAAGGAATGGTTTTCTAGACCAATATGTCGAGGAACCAACTAGGGGGGAGGCCATCTTAGACTGGGTGTTGTGTAATTAGAGAGGATTAATTAGCAATCTCGTTGTGCGAGGCCCTTTGGGGAAGAGTGACCATAACATGGTGGAATTCTACATTAGGATGGAGAATGAAACAGTTAATTCAGAGACCATGGTCCAGAACTTAAAGAAGGGTAACTTTGAAGGTATGAGGCGTGAATTGGCTAGGATAGATTGGCGAATGATACTGAAGGGGTTGACAGTGGATGGGCAATGGCAGACATTTAGAGACCGCATGGACGAACTACAACAATTGTACATCCCTGTCTGGTGAAAAAATAAAAAAGGGAAGGTGGCTCAACCGTGGCTATCAAGGGAAATCAGGGATAGTATTAAAGCCAAGGAAGTGGCATACAAATTGACCAGAAATAGCAGCGACCCCGGGGACTGGGAGAAATTTAGAACTCAGCAGAGGAGGACAAAGGGTTTGATTAGGGCAGGGAAAATGGAGTACGAGAAGAAGCTTGCAGGGAACATTAAAATGGACTGCAAAAGCTTCTATAGATATGTAAAGAGAAAAAGGTTAGGAAAGACAAACGCAGGTCCTCTGCAGTCAGAATCAGGGGAAGTCATAACTGGGAACAAAGAAATGGCGGACCAATTGAACAAGTACTTGGGTTCGGTATTCACTAAGGAGGACACAAACAACCTTCCGGATATAAAAGAGGTCAGAGAGTCTCATAAGAAGGAGGAACTGAGGGAAATCCTAATTAGTCAGGAAATTGTGTTAGGGAAACTGATGGGATTGAAGGCCGATAAATCCCCAGGGCCTGATGATCTGCATCCCAGAATACTTAAGGAGGTGGCCTTGGAAATAGTGAATGCATTGACAGTCATTTTCCAACATTCTATAGACTCTGGATCAGTTCCTATGGAGTGGAGGGTAGCCAATGTAACCCCACTTTTTAAAAAAGGAGGGAAGAGAGAAAACAGGGAATTATAGACTGGTCAGCCTGACATCGGTAGTGGGGAATTTGTTGGAATCAATTATTAAGGATGTCATAGCAGCGCATTTGGAAAGAGGTGACATGATAGGTCCAAGTCAGCATGGATTTGTGAAAGGGAAATCATGCTTGACAAATCTTCTGGAATTTTTTGAGGATGTTTCCAGTAGAGTGGACAACTAGTTAATGTGGTGTATTTGGACTTTCAGAAGGCTTTCGAGAAAGTCCCACACAAGAGATTAGTGTGCAAAGTTAAAGCACATGGGATTGGGGGTAGTGTGCTGACATGGATTGAGAACTGGTTGTCAGACAGGAAGCAAAGAGTAGGAGTAAATGGGTACTTTTCAGAATGGCAGGCAGTGACTAGTGGGGTACCGCAAGGTTCTGTGCTGGGGCCCCAGCTGTTTACATTGTACATTAATGATTTAGACAAGGGGATTAAATGTAGTATCTCCAAATTTGCGGATGATACTAAGTTGGGTGGCAGTGTGAGCTGCGAGGAGGATGCTATGAGACTGCAGAGTGACTTGGATAGGTTCGGTAAGCGGGCAAATGCATGGCAGATGAAGTATAAAGTGGATAAATGTGAGGTTATCCACTTTGGTGGTAAAAACAGAGAGACAGACTATTATTTGAATGGTGACAGATTAGGAAAAGGGGAGGTGCAACGAGACCTGGGTGTCATGGTACATCAGTCATTAAAGGCTGGCATGCAGGTACAGCAGGTGGTTAAGAAAGCAAATGGCATGTTGGCCTTCATAGCGAGGGGATTTGAGTACAGGGGCAGGGAGGTATTGCTACAGTTATACAGGGCCTTGGTGAGGCCACACCTGGAGTATTGTGCACAGTTTTGGTCTCCTAACTTGAGGAAGGACATTCTTGCTATTGAGGGAGTGCAGCGAAGATTCACCAGACTGATTCCTGGGATGGCGGGACTGACATATCAAGAAAGACTGGATCAACTGGGCTTGTATTCACTGGAGGTCAGAATAATGAGAGAGGATCTCGTAGAAATATTGAAAATTCTGACGGGTTTAAGACAGGTTAGATGCAGGAAGAATGTTCCCAAGAATGTTGGGGAAGTCCAGAACCAGGGGTCACAGTCTAAGCATAAGGGGTAAGCCATTTAGGACCGAGATGAGGAGAAACTTCTTCACCCAGGGAGTGGTGAACCTGTGGAATTCTCTACCACAGGAAGTTGTTGAGGCCAATTCACTGAATATATTCAAAAAGGAGTTAGATGTAGTCCTTACTACTAGGGGGATCAAGGGGTATGGCGAGAAAGCAGGAATGGGGTACTGAAGTTGCATGTTCAGCCATGAACTCATTGAATGGCGGTGCATGCTCGAAGGGCTGAATGGCCTACTCCTGCACCTATTTTCTATGTTTCTATTGCAGACTGCTCAATGAACCCTCCAACTCTCTACTTCTCTCTCCAACTTTAGAAACCGTTACAAAAACCCATCATTTTGACCAGCATTTCCGACACTTGTACCAATTTCTTCCTTGACGGCTTGGTGCCTGTCGCCCTAGTTCCATTGTTGTGAAGCACTTTGAGACAATTATGTGAAAGGAGCTTTGTAAATGCAAGTGTTTGTTGTCTTCCACCTGCGCTGCCTTTATGTCGATCTAATTCCCACTGAAATCACTGTCACACTGACTCAATGTCAGACTGGAGGGGCGGTGCTCCGCAGCAAGTGCACAAGCAGCGCGGGATGGGGCAGGCGGTCTGGGTGCAACAGATGCAGCCGGAGAAGACATCTGAAATATTTTCAGGTTGTGTTGAAAGCCTGCGTGGATTCATTATACCCTGAGAAATATGTAAATAGATGTCACTCAGTCCCATGGTGAATCCCCACGTGTCCTCACTTGGTGCCTTTTGCTTGCCCGTTTATAATGGACACTTGTGGTCTTCCCAACTGCTCACCGCAGAATGTCCACTCGAAGCTGGGACAGAGGGACCGATTTTGGAAAGTTGTTTTTTTCCCCTCCATCTCCTGTACCGCTGTTTCTGCATCGTTGTCCGTGCAATAGTTCTTTTCTGATGTTTCCTTTTTGCCACTGTATTGTTGCTGTCAAGCTGTGAATCTCTTCTCTAACCATACTGCTCTGCACGGAGGCTCACTGGGCCTTGCCAGTGGCTCCTGTGGATTTGGAGGTGGAAGAGGAGTTCAGGGAGGGGGCAGAATGAGTGATGGACTTGTACCTCAGGTGCCTGGCAGCCACTTGGAATTGGCCCTGGCACACCTAGTTGGCCAAGTCCGTGGAGACCTGCATTTGCCCCTTCTGCCACACATGAAAGTCTGTGACACAGTTGGACCTGTTATATTCTTGGGTCTCTTGCTCTGGATCCTTCAGCTTCTAAAGTTTTAGATTCATAGGCGAATCCCCTCGGCCCCAGCAACATCTTCAATGGCTCTGATATACATAGAAGTTACAACATGTGTCACCTGCCCTAATATCTCCTCATGTGGCTCGGTGTCAAATGTTGTCTGATAACGCTCCTGTGAAGCTCCTTGAGACATTTTACTATGTTAAAGGCGCTGTATAAATACAAGTTGTTGTAGCTTGGGGAGGACAGAGCCAGATCAGTAATTCCCTCATGTTGGTCCTCTCACCAGTTGCCACAAGCCCAGTCTGGCAGCAATGTCCCTCAGGACTCGGCCAGCTCGGTCAGTGCTGGTACTCCCGAGTCTTGGTGATGGACATTGAAGCTGCCTAGCCAGAGTACATTCTGTGCCCTTGCTACCCTCAGTCCTTTCTCCAAGTGGTGCTTATACAAAGTGTGCACTTGCCTTTCGAAGTGGTACCTGGCATTGGACACGAGGAAACAATTTATTTGCATCGACTTTTTTGAGAAGGCAAAAAAGATAATTTCAGGAGACCAGAGCTCTGCCAGGAATCTCGCTGCCAGATAGTCGGAAAATCGTGGGCGGCATCTGCTGAACCTTCCATATATTGTCCCAGTGGGCGAGGCTTCCAACATTACTCCTTTACAGTCACACTATAGTCGTACATCGATGTGTTTGTTTAAATCATAAATTGTTAGTTCACAGACCTCAGGCTTCCTACCAGGTTGGCCATGTTCTCTCTCTGGGTCACACCCTCCCAAACCGTCAACAGTCTGTTTGTATTGGGTACATTCCAGACCCACTGCAGTCTGTGTGTATTGGGTACATTCCAGACCCAAAACAGTCTGTGTGTATTGGGTACATTCCAGACCCACTACAGTCTGTGTGTGTTGGACACATTCCAGACACACTACAGTCTGTGTGTATTGGGTACATTCCAGACCCACTGCAGTCTGTGTGTATTGGGTACATTCCAGATCCACAACAGTCTGTGTGTATTGGGTACATTCCAGACCCACTACAGTCTGTGTGCACTGGGTACATTCCAGACCCACTACAGTCTGTGTCTATTGGGTACATTCCAGACACACTACAGTCTGTGTGTATTGGGTACATTCCAGACCCACTGCAGTCTGTGCGTATTGGGTTCATTGCAGACCCACTACAGTCTGCGTGTATTGGGTACATTCCAGACACACTACAGTCTGTGTGTATTGGGTACATTCCAGACCCACTGCAGTCTGTGCGTATTGGGTTCATTGCAGACCCACTACAGTCTGTGTGTGTTGGACACATTCCAGACCCACTACAGTCGGTGTGTACTGGGTACATTCCAGACCCACTACAGTCTGTGTGTATTGGACACATTCCAGACCCACTACAGTCTGTGTGTATTGGGTACATTCCAGACCCACTACAGTCTGTGTGTATTGGGTACATTCCAGACCCACTACAGTCTGTGTGTATATTGTACATTCCAGACCCACTACAGTCTGTGTGTATTGGGTACATTCCAGACCCACTACAGTCTGTGTGTATTAGGTACATTCCAGACCCACTACAGTCTGTGTGTATTGGGTACATTCCAGACCCACTACAGTCTGTGTGTATTGGACACATTCCAGACCCACTACAGTCTGTGTGTATTGGGTACATTCCGGGCCCACGGACGAGTTTCTCACGGCAGCTGCAGGGAGAAGGCAAAAAAAACAAAGGTGACGTCACAGCCGAGGGGGTAAGTGATTGGCTGGTGATTGGTGAGTAGTTTTTCTTTTTCTTCTTATATTGGTCAGTAACTTTTAACATTGTTATTACCAGTTTAAGTGTATCTAAGGGTTAAGACATGGCAGGAGAGCTCGGTCGGGTGTTATGCTCCTCCTGTACCATGTGGGAACTCAGGGACACTTCCGGTGTCCCTGACGACTACGTGTGCGGGAAGTGTATCCGCCTCCAGCTCCTGACGGTCCGCGTTACGGAATTGGAGCTGAGGGTGGATTTACTCTGGAGCATCCACGATGCTGAGAATGACGTGAGTATCACGTGTAGTGAGTTGGTCTTACCGCAGGGAAAGGGTCCACAGCCAGATAGGGAATGGAAGACCAGCAGGAAGAGTAGAGCAAGGAAGGTAGTGCAGGGGTCCCCTGCGGTCATCCCCCTGCAAAACAGATACACCGCTTTGGGTACTGTTGAGGGGAATGACTCATCAGGGGAGGGCAGCAGCAGCCAAGTTCATGGCACCGTGGCTGGCTCTGCTGCACAGGAGGGCAAGAAAAAGAGTGGGAGAGCGATAGTGATAGGGGATTCAATTGTGAGGGGAATAGATAGGCGTTTCTGCAGCCGCAACCGAGACTCCAGGATGGTATGTTGCCTCCCTGGTGCAAGGGTCAAGGATGTCTCGGAGCGGGTGCAGGACATTCTGAAATGGGAGGGAGAACAGCCAGTTGTCGTGGTGCACATTGGTACCAACGACATAGGCAAAAAAAGGGATGAGGTCCTACGAAACGAATTTAAGGAGCTAGGAGCTAAATTAAAAAGTAGGACCTCAAAAGTAGTAATCTCGGGATTGCTACCAGTGCCACGTGATAGTCAGAGTAGGAATCGCAGGATAGCGCAGATGAATACGTGGCTTGAGCAGTGGTGCAGCAGGGAGGGATTCAAATTCCTGGGGCATTGGGACCGGTTCTGGGGGAGGTGGGACCAGTACAAACCGGACGGTCTGCACCTGGGCAGGACTGGAACCAATGTCCTAGGGGGAGTGTTTGCTAGTGCTGTTGGGGAGGATTTAAACTAATATGGCAGGGGGATGGGAACCAATGCAGGGAGACAGAGGGAAACAAAAAGGAGCCAAAAGCAAAAGACAGAAAGGAGATGAGGAAAAGTGGAGGGCAGAGAAACCCAAGGCAAAGAACAAAAAGGGCCACTGTACAGCAAAATTCTAAAAGGACAAAGGGTGTTAATAAAACAAGCCTGAAGGCTTTGTGTCTTAATGCAAGGAGTATCCGCAATAAGGTGGATGAATTAATTGTGCAAATAGATGTTAACAAATATGATGTGATTGGGATTACGGAGACGTGGCTCCAGGATGATCAGGGCTGGGAACTCAACATTCAGGGGTATTCAACATTCAGGAAGGATAGAATAAAAGGAAAAGGAGGTGGGGTAGCATTGCTGGTTAAAGAGGAGATTAATGCAATAGTTAGGAAAGACATTAGCTTGGATGATGTGGAATCTATATGGGTAGAGCTGCAGAACACCAAAGGGCAAAAAACGTTAGTAGGAGTTGTGTACAGACCTCCAAACAGTAATAGGGATGTTGGGGAGGGCATCAAACAGGAAATTAGGGGTGCATGCAATAAAGGTGCAGCAGTTATAATGGGTGACTTTAATATGCACATAGATTGGGCTAGCCAAACTGGAAGCAATACGGTGGAGGAGGATTTCCTGGAGTGCATAAGGGATGGTTTTCTAGACCAATATGTTGAGGAACCAACTAGGGGGGAGGCCATCTTAGACTGGGTGTTGTGTAATGAGAGAGGATTAATTAGCAATCTCATTGTGCGAGGCCCCTTGGGGAAGAGTGACCATAATATGGTGGAATTCTGCATTAGGATGGAGAATGAAACAGTAATTTCAGAGACCATGGTCCAGAACTTAAAGAAGGGTAACTTTGAAGGTATGAGGCGTGAATTGGCTAGGATAGATTGGCGAATGATACTTAGGGGGTTGACTGTGGATGGGCAATGGCAGACATTTAGAGACCGCATGGATGAAGTACAACAATTGTACATTCCTGTCTGGCGTAAAAATAAAAAGGGGAAGGTGGCTCAACCGTGGCTATCTAGGGAAATCAGGGATAGTATTAAAGCCAAGGAAGTGGCATACAAATTGGCCAGAAATAGCAGCGAACCTGGGGACTGGGAGAAATTTAGAACTCAGCAGAGGAGGACAAAGGGTTTGATTAGGACAGGGAAAATGGAGTACGAGAAGAAGCTTGCAGGGAACATTAAGGCGGATTGCAAAAGTTTCTATAGGTATGTAAAGAGAAAAAGGTTGGTGAAGACAAACGTAGGTCCCCTGCAGTCAGAATCAGGGGAAGTCATAACGGGGAGCAAAGAAATGGCGGATCAATTGAACAAGTACTTTGGTTCGGTATTCACTAAGGAGGATACAAACAACCTTCCGGATATAAAAGGGGTCAGAGGGTCTAGTAAGGAAGAGGAACTGAGGGAAATCTTTATTAGTCGGGAAATTGTGTTGGGGAAATTGATGGGATTGAAGGCCGATAAATCCCCAGGGCCTGATGGACTGCATCCTAGAGTACTTAAGGAGGTGGCCTTGGAAATAGCGGATGCATTGACAGTCATTTTCCAACATTCCATTGACTCTGGATCAGTTCCTATGGAGTGGAGGGTAGCCAATGTAACCCCACTTTTTAAAAAAGGAGGGAGAGAGAAAACAGGGAATTATAGACCGGTCAGCCTGACCTCAGTAGTGGGTAAAGTGATGGAATCAATTATTAAGGATGTCATAGCAGTGCATCTGGAAAATGGTGACATGATAGGTCCAAGTCAGCATGGATTTGTGAAAGGGAAATCATGCTTGACAAATCTTCTGGAATTTTTTGAGGATGTTTCCAGTAAAGTGGACAAGGGAGAACCAGTTGATGTGGTATATTTGGACTTTCAGAAGGCTTTCGACAAGGTCCCACACAAGAGATTAATGTGCAAAGTTAAAGCACATGGGATTGGGGGTAGTGTGCTGACGTGGATTGAGAACTGGTTGTCAGACAGGAAGCAAAGAGTAGGAGTAAACGGGTACTTTTCAGAATGGCAGGCAGTGACTAGTGGAGTGCCGCAAGGTTCTGTGCTGGGGCCCCAGCTGTTTACATTGTACATTAATGATTTAGACGAGGGGGTTAAATGCAGTATCTCCAAATTTGCGGATGATACTAAGTTGGGTGGCAGTGTGAGCTGCGAGGAGGATGCTATTAGGCTGCAGAGTGACTTGGATAGGTTAGGTGAGTGGGCAAATGCATGGCAGATGAAGTATAATGTGGATAAATGTGAGGTTATCCACTTTGGTGGTAAAAACAGAGAGACAGACTATTATCTGAATGGTGACAGATTAGGAAAAGGGAAGGTGCAACGAGACCTGGGTGTCATGGTACATCAGTCATTGAAGGTTGGCATGCAGGTACAGCAGGCGGTTAAGAAAGCAAATGGCATGTTGGCCTTCATAGCGAGGGGATTTGAATACAGGGGCAGGGAGGTGTTGCTACAGTTGTACAGGGCCTTGGTGAGGCCACACCTGGAGTATTGTGTACAGTTTTGGTCTCCTAACTTGAGGAAGGACATTCTTGCTATTGAGGGAGTGCAGCGAAGGTTCACCAGACTGATTCCCGGGATGGCGGGACTGACCTATCAAGAAAGATTGGATCAATTGGGATTGTATTCACTGGAGTTCAGAAGAATGAGAGGGGACCTCATAGAAACGTTTAAAATTCTGACGGGTTTAGACAGGTTAGATGCAGAAAGAATGTTCCCAATGTTGGGGAAGTCCAGAACCAGAGGTCACAGTCTGAGGATAAGGGGTAAGCCATTTAGGACCGAGATGAGGAGAAACTTCTTCACCCAGAGAGTGGTGAACCTGTGGAATTCTCTACCACAGAAAGTAGTTGAGGCCAATTCACTAAATATATTCAAAAGGGAGTTAGATGAAGTCCTTACTACTCGGGGGATCAAGGGTTATGGCGAGAAAGCAGGAAGGGGGTACTGAAGTTTCATGTTCAGCCATGAACTCATTGAATGGCGGTGCAGGCTAGAAGGGCTGAATGGCCTGCTCCTGCACCTATTTTCTATGTTTCTATGTTTCTATGGGACTCTATTATTAAATATTTTCTGGCTTTCAACTCCAAAACGAGATGCATTACTTTGCCGCCCAGCCATTCTGAAAGCGGATTGCACATTCCTGAATTACATTAACAGGCTGAAGGATGGTTTATTGCAGCTTGGAAAGGGTCGAGGGCTCATTTGTTTGCATTGATGAGTGCAGATTTAGTCACTCAGAGATGCATTGTTTTATATATATACCCTGTCAATATCCTGATTTAACCAGGTATGTCACCATTATTCCTATTACTGCACTTTTCCCTCAACATGTATTTTCCCGTTGAATCCTGTGTGTGAGGTTTTGTCCCACCATGTGCTCACTTAAACAAATTAAAAACAAATGGAGTTTGTCCCAGATTTCACCCTCCATTCTGTACTTAGAATTTCCACTCAGTGTTGTTACTGTAAAAGTGACAACGTTGTACAACATTTACTTACACATGAGATGTTGGTATTGTAACATTATTAGATATCAAACCAATATAATGTAGAATATACTTACTGGTTACAGTCAGCCGGGTTCCATTTCCATAGATTTTTCCCCAAATACCACAGATATAGACCGCGCTGTCTCTGCGCTCCACGCCTCTGATGGTCAGAATGTAGCTGTTACTGGCATCATCTCTGGAAAGCTGAAACCGCTCAGAGACACCGTGTGATCGGTAAATCCTGCCACCTACATAATGAGAAAATATTTTGTGTTTCCTATCCTGTGAGAGGTACCAGTGTACGTCATATTTATCCACACGGTCATTCACATTGCTGCTCTCCAGGGTACACCCAAACTGCACCGTCCCACCCTCGGGCACCGTCACAACTTCTGGGGACTGGATAAGAACCGGACTTGTCTTTCGACCTGTGAATAGTAAATAACTGAGGATCAGAACAGATGAGGAACAACATGAAGTAATAAGTTGAAACCGAAGTGATTATAAAATCTCCTGTGTGTTTGCGAATGGATATTGGTCTGAAATCCCACTCCTCTGTTTCCTGCGGGCGCTCGACAGAAAATGGTAAAAAAGATGTGCACCGACCTTTTCCTGCTGCGCCCACCAGAGATCCCGGTCCTGAGGCCTACTCTCCCTGCACATCGGAGCGTGTGTCTGTCAGGACGGATGTATGTTGGAGCTGGAGTGACATGACACTGGGCAGCCAATCCAGGTCAAGTATTTTCTCATTCATAATAATGGGAACTCGGTCAGTAGGAGTTCTCATTATGATTGAGAAACACTCCCCCCCAACATCCAAACACAAGTAAAAAATAGAAAAAACACATCACATATTTAAGATTAATTTAAATTAAAGTTAATAAATGTCTTCGAAAAAAATATTATTTTTCAAACTTTTTTTTAAAAGATTTTTCATTATGGTTTAAAATAAACTTCCCTTAGTGGACAGTGTTTTTAACATTAAAATGTGCTTTTGAAATGTTATTGTTACATGTTTTTGTATGTTTCAAAGCTGGTTTTCTGCACATGCGCATTGCACACCGAAAACCTGCTTTTGTGATGCCTTCCCCGGTCCGTACACACTCCGTACAGACTCAGGGAGGCCGGGATATCTGCCCCAATGTGTATCATCAGTAATTTGTAGCCGAGTTGTTCAAACATATCCTGAGCTTAGCTGTCCCACATTGCCCTGTACTGACCAACAATCCCACTGTGAACAGGCAGCCCAAAAACACACACACTGCAACTGAACTCAGAACTCCTGCTGTGGATATGTTCTTTGCTGCCTTTACCACGGAGGTTGGTACAACAAGGATCAGAAAATCAGGTAAAAAGCTGCCAGTTTTAGTAATATTGTGCGATACCCAACACAAGATTCTGATGTGGGTTCAGATACAGAAGCATCTCAGTCCACTTCATCTCATCCTTCCAGAATTCCAATACTACCATCGTCCCATTGCAGCGTCCAGCGGTTTGTAAACCTGTCCCGTGTTCTGGCCTCGCCTGGGAACCTGTTCCAGCTTTTGATCACCGTCTTCAAATAACTGAGTCCTGAACTTGGCCTTTACAATCCTGACTGTGCCCTCCTGCCCTGGTTATATCTGAAAGTATTGTTCTGGGTTTGCTTTAACTTCCTCCACAAGTGGCTGTAAATAGGGCTTCAAACTAAACTAAAAAATGGCGGGGAGTGGGGGCAGGAGTCATGTGAGGGGAAATTTAGAGATCTAAAGAGAAAGATGCAATAGAGCAGTGTAACGATTTGGGTAAAAATAAGCAGAGTGTGACAGGAAAGGACAGAGTTGAATGGTAGCAGTGCAGCAGAGAATAAGGTCAAAGCAGGGAACAACGGTAAAAAATTACATTAAAGGCTCTTTATCTGAATGCATGGAGCATTCATAATAAGATAAATGAAGGAGTGGCACAAATAGAGATAAATGGGTTTGATCTAATAGCCATTACAGAGACATGGTTGCAAGGTGACCGAGGTTGGGAACTAAATGACCCAGGGTACTTGACGTTTTGAAAAGACAGGCTGAATGGTAAAGGAGTGGGGGTAACCCTGATAATAAAGGATGATATAAGGACACAAGAGAGAAAGGGACTAAAATACCCACTGCTGGAAACGGGGCACACCTGCCCTGCTTCTCTTGTATTTACCGGCGAAGTGAATGCGGTGGCCTCGAGCAAAATTCAATGTTTTTGTGTTTTTCCGGCGGACAAGAAGTCGGTAATAATGAGGGTTATGCGGCAATGAGCGGAAGTTCGGACTTGAGGAGTGGAAGTTGGGGGCGGGCAGAGTAACCGGCGCTGTCAGTCATCAGCGTGACGCAGATAACGTCATCACGGTGCCACATCACCTCGGCTCCCACCTTCAGGTAAAGGGGAGGGCCGCTGCGATTCTTTAAGTTCAGTCCACTGGGCCACCAGGAGGGTTTCGGCCGGGCCAGCGGCCTGGCACCCAAGAAGGAGTGCGTGCCAGGCTGCCTGTTGGTGGCCCGGCCGAACCCGGGACATAATTGTCGGCCTGACATGGCAGTCGGCTGACAGAAAAAAAGCATGGTGGCAGCGGCAGTGGGTCCTCCCCTTTAATGGGAGACACACCACCATTTTACAAGGACTACAGCCTCACTGCACCAGCAGAAAAAAGCAGCTTTTGGCACCGCGCAGCGGGAGCAAGATATTTCCGGCTGAATTTCACCCACGGGGAGGTGGGAAGATCGGGCTTAGGACGGGTCGGCAGCAGCAGAACGCTGGGTGGGGAGCGGGTCACCGCCGGGATACCGCAGTGTGGCCGCTGATTTCCAGCGGTAACAGGCCTTAAGGGAAGGGGAAGTTTCGATGCCACAGGATTTTGGGTCAGACGATCAGGAAGTAGAATCAGTCTGGGTGAAGGTAAGGAATAACAAGGGGCAGAAAACACTGGTGGGAGTAGTATATAGGCCCCCTAACACTAGCTATACTGTTGGACAGAATATTAATCAAGAATAGTATGAACTTGTAACAAAGGTAATGCAATAATCGTGGAGGACTTTAATCTTCATATAGACTGGATAAATCAAATTGGTGAAGGTAGTCTGGAGGATGAGTTCATGGAATGCATTCGGGACACTTTCCTAGAACAATACGTCATGGAACCAACCAGGGAACAGGTTACTTTAGATCTTGTATTGTGCAATGAGACAGGGTTAATTAGCAATCTCATCGTAAAGGATCCTGTGGGGCAGAGTGATCATAATACGACAGAATTTCACGTTACATTTGTCATGTGTTCAACTGTCATTGTAACCCATGTATACACCGTGAGAACATTGACCACTAGGTGGTGAACTTGTGGGAGACACTCCGAATCTGGACTTCCAGGTATAAAAGGGGAAACTCCACCCACCTTCATCACTTGAGTGCTGGCTAATAAAGGTTACTGGTCACAGAGTGACCCTCTCTCAAGTATGGGCCTCGTGTGTATTTATACTGTATAATAAGGGCATATCATTGGCGACGAGAAACTGGGATTTAAACCACGCGAGCATGGTCACGAGCAGCACAGAAGAGAGGTACTGTGTTGGTGATGATTGGGACGACATTATTGAGAGACTACAGCAAAGTTTCGTCACTAAGGAATGGTTGGGACAGGAGTCGGCCGACAAACGCAGGGCTCATCTCCTGACGGTTTGTGGATCCAGGACGTATTCCCTGATGAAGTACATCCTAGCGCCAGAGAAGCCGGCAGACAAGACTTTTCAAGAGCTCAGTAAGTTGATCAGGGAACACTTTAAGTCGGCAAGCAGCATGCACATGGCGAGACACCGGTTTTACACGCACCGGCAACGAGAAGGGCATAGTGTTCCAGACTTCGTGGCAGACCTCCGGTGACTGGCGAGCCGAAGTAAGTTCCCAAATGCATGCAGAGCGGAGATAGAAACATAGAAACATAGAAAATAGGTGCAGGAGTAGGCCATTCGACCCTTCGAGCCTGCACCGCCATTCAATGACTTCATGGCTGAACATGCAACTTCAGTACCCCATTCCTGTTTTCTCCCCATACCCACCGATCCCCCCAGTAGTAATGACTACATCTAACTCCTTTTTGAATATATCCAGTGAATTGGCCCCAACAACTCTCTGTGGTAGAGAATTCTACAGGTTCACCACTCTCCGGGTGAACAAGGTTCTCCTCATCTCGGTCCTAAATGGCCCACCCCTTATCCCCAGACTGTGACCCCTGGTTCCAAACCTCCCCAATATTAATAAGAACATAAGAATTAGGAACAGGAGTAGGCCATCTAGCCCCTCGAGCCTGCTCCACCATCCAACAAGATCATGGCTGATCTGGCTGTGGACTCAGCTCCACTTATCCACCCGCTCCCCATAACCCTTAATTCCCTTATTGGTTAAAAATCTATCTATCTGTGACTTGAATACATTCAATGAGCTAGCCTCAACTGCTTCCTTGGGCAGAGAATTCCACAGATTCACAACCCTTGGGAGAAGAAATTCCTTCTCAACTCGGTTTTAAATTGGCTACCCCGTATTTTGAGGCTGTGCCTCCTAGTTCTAGTCTCCCCGACCAGTGGAAACAACCTCTCTGCCTCTATCCTGTCTATCCGCTTCATTATTTTAAATGTTTCGAAAAGATCACCCCTCATCCTTCTGAGCTCCAACGAGTAAAGACCCAGTCTACTCAATCTATTATCATAAGGTAACCCCCTCATCTCCGGAATCAGTCTAGTGAATCGTCTCTGTACCCCTTCCAAAGCTAGTATATCCTTCCTTAAGTAAGGTGACCAAAACTGCACGCAGTACTCCAGGTGCGGCCTTACCAATACCCTGTACAGTTGCAGCAGGACCTCCCTGCTTTTGTACTCCATCCCTCTCGCAATGAAGGCCAACATTCCATTCGCCTTCCTGATTACCTGCTGCACCTGCAAACTAACTTTTTGGGATTCCTGCACAAGGACCCCCAGATCCCTCTGCACCACAGCATGTTGTAATTTCTCACCATTCAAATAATATTCCCTTTTACTGTTTTTTTTCCCAAGGTGGATGACCTCACATTTTCCGATATTGTATTCCATCTGCCATACTTTAGCCCATTCGCTTAACTTATCTAAATCTCTTGGCAGCCTCTCTGTATCCTCGACACAACCCACTTTCCCATTAATCTTTGTGTCATCTGCAAATTTTGTTACACTACACTCTGTCCCCTCTTCCAGGTCATCTATGTATATTATAAACAGTTGTGGTCCCAGCACCGATCCCTGTGGCACACCACTAACCACCGATTTCCAACCCAAAAAGGACCCATTTATCCCAACTCACTGCTTTCTGTTTGCCAGCCAATTCTCTATCCATGCTAATACATTTCCTCTGACTCCGCGTACCTTTATCTTCTGCAGTAACCTTTTGTGTGGCACCTTATCGAATGCCTTTTGGAAATCTAAATACACCACATCCATCGGTACACCTCTATCCACCATGCTCATTACATCCTCAAAGAATTCTAGTAAATTAGTTACACATGATTTCCCCTTCATGAATCCATGTTGTGTCTGCTTGATTGCACTATTCCTATCTAGATGTCCTGCTATTTCTTCTTTAATGATAGCTTCAAGCATTTTCTCCACTACAGATGTTAAACTAACTGGCCTATAGTTACCTGCCTTTTGTCTGCCCCCTTTTTTAAACAGAGGCGTTACATTAGCTGCTTTCCAATCCGCTGGTACCTCCCCAGAGTCCAGAGAATTTTGGTAGATTATAACGAATGCATCTGCTATAATTCCACCATCTCTTTTAATACCCTGGGATGCATTTCATCAGGACCAGGGGACTTGTCTACCTTGAGTCCCATTAGCCTGTTCAGCACTACCCCCCAAGTGACAGTTATTGTCTCAAGGTCCTCCCTTCCCACATTCCCATGACCAGCAATTTTTGGCATGGTTTTTGTGTCTTCCACTGTGAAGACTGAAGCAAAATAATTGTTTAAGGTCTCAGCCATTTCCACATTTCCCATTATTAAATCCCCTTCTCATCTTCTAAGGGACCAACATTTACTTTAGTCACTCTTTTCCGTTTTATATATCTGTAAAAGCTTTTACGATCTGTTTTTATGTTTTGCACAAGTTTACTTTCGTAATCTATCTTTCCTTTCTTTATTGCTTTCTTAGTCATTCTTTGCTGTCGTTTAAAATGTTCCCAATCTTCTAGTTTCCCATTAACCTTGGCCACCTTATACGCATTGGTTTTTAATTTGATACTCTCCTTTATTTCCTTGGTTATCCACGGCTGGTTATCCCTTCTCTTATCATCCTTCTTTTTCACTGGAATATATTTTTGTTGAGCACTATGAAAGAGCTCCTTAAAAGTCCTCCACTGTTCCTCAATTGTGCCACCGTTTAGTCTGTGTTTCCAGTCTACTTTAGCCAACTCTGTCCTCATCCCACTGTCGTCCCCTTTGTTTAAGCATAGTACGCTCGTTTGAGACACTACTTCCTCACACTACTTCTTCATCAAAAGATGCTGCGAGACTTTTTTATTGAGGGCATTGGGCACACAGGGGTTTTCAGGAAACTGATTGAGACCAAAGACTTGACCCTGGAAAAGGCGGCTTTGATGGCCCAGACGTTTCTCTCAGGAGAGGAAGAGATCAGAATGATATTTAGAAAAATCTTGGCTGAAATGCAGCAAATGGATAGGAAGTCAACATTGTTAACGTGGCACACAGTTCTCCAGGCAGTCAGGGGCAATCGGACATGCCCGAGCAGGTAGTCGAACCCAAAGGGGGAATTCAACAGAGACAATGGCTAGCTGAACGGCGATTCATGCCATCGCAAGGGACAATGCGGCCAGTAATGGGGCCATCAACACCTGTCAATAGTGCGCTTAAGAGCAGTTACAGAGACAGTCAGAGACAATCGACTGGTAATGGACCTTTTGTTTCCAACAACAGCTCATGTTGGAGGTGTGGAGGCAAACACCCAGCCAGAGCTTGCAGGTATCAGCAATATACCTGCAGAAATTGCAACGTGAGCGGTCACTTGGCACGTATGTGCAGGAAGCCTGCAGCCAGGTTGATGTACGAGAAGGACGGGCCCGATGTCAGCTCTACGAGGCCAAATGAACACTGGGGGAAATCGCTGGAAGCTGAAGTTCAGCGAGTTCATGTGGAGCACATATACAGTTCATACACCAGGACGCCACCGATAATTATGAAAGTGCTCCTCAATGACATCCCAGTATCAATGGAGCTAAGCACGGGGGCCAGCCAGCCCCTGATGAGAATCAAACAGTTCAACAAGTTGTGGGCGTCGAAGGCCAGGAGGCCAAAATTATTGCCGATTGACACACAGCTACGGACATATACAAAGGAGATCATTCCGGTGCTAGGCAGCGCCACGGTCGTCGTGACCCACAAAGATTCGGAGAACAGATTGCCACTCTGGATTGTCCCGGGGGATGGTCCAGCACTACTGGGGAGGAGTTGGCTTGCTGTCATGAACTGGAAATGGGGCGATGTCAATGCAATTTCTTCTGTGGAGCGAGTATCATGCTCACAAGTCCTGGACAAATTTGACTCATTATTTCAACCCGGCATTGGCACTTTCATGGGGGCCAAGGTAGTGATTCACATAAATCCGGACGCCAGGCCAGTACACCACAAGTCCAAAGCGGTGCCGTACGTGATGCAGGAAAAGATAGAATGAGAATTGAACCGCCTGCTGAGGGAAGGCATCATCTCGCCAGTCGAATTCAGTGACTGGGCGAGCCCGATCATGCCAGTGCTCAAGGCGGATGGGTCGGTCAGGATATGTGGCGATTACAAGGCCACCATCAATCGGGTGTCACTCCAAGACCAGTACCCGCTACCGAGAGCGGAGAACCTCTTTGCGACGCTATCAGGTGGCAAACTTTTTTCAAAATTGGACCTGACCTCATCTTACATGACCCAGGAGCTGGCAAGTGAGTCAAAGAAGTTGACCACCATCACGACACACAAGGGATTGCTTGAGTACAACAGATGTCCGTTCGGGATTCACTCGGCCGCCGAATATGGAAAGCCTCCTCAAGTCGATTCCAAGGACGGTGGTTTTTCAAGACGACATCCTCATCACGGGTCACGATACTGAAGAGCACCTCCACAACCTGGAGGAGATGCTATGCAGACTGGACCAGGTAGGGCTGCGACTGAAAAAGGCAAAGTGCATCTTCCTAGCTCCAGAGGTAGAATTCCTGGGGATGAGGGTAGCAGCAGACGGGATCAGACCTACTGCGTCCAAAATGGAAGCGATCCAGAGAGCACCTAGACAGCGCAACACGATGGAGCTGCGTTCGTTCCTGGGGATCCTGAACTATTTTGGTAACTTTCTTCACAAATTGAGCACGCTGTTAGAGCCGCTACATGTGCTCCTACGCAAAGGTTGCGAATGGGTCTGGGGGGACAGCCAGGAAAGGGCTTTTGATAGAGCACGCAATTTGTTATGCTCCAACAATGTGCTCATGCTATATGACCCAAGTAAGAAACTTGTTTTAACGTGTGATGCGTCGTCCTATGGGGTCGGGTGTGTGTTGCAGCATGTCAATGCCAAGGGTCAGTTACAGCCGGTAGCTTATACCTCCAGAAGTCTGTCCCAGGCAGAACGGGGCTACGGGATGGTAGAAAAGGAAGCCCTTGCATGTGTATATGCAGTAAAAAAAATGCACCAGTACTTGTTTGGCAGGAAATTTGAGCTGGAAACAGATCACAAAACCCCAATGTCCCTTTTGGCTGACAACAAGGCCATAAATGCAAATGCGTCGGCCTGCATACGAAGGTGGGCACTCATGTTAGCCGCCTATGACTACACAATTCGGCACAGACCGGGCACTGAAAACTGCGTCGGTGCACTCAGCAGGCTCCCACTAGCCACCACTGAGGGGGAAACCGAGCATGCTGCTGAGATGGTCATGGCTGTTGAAGCTTTCGAAAGCGAAGGCTCACCCGTGACAGCCTGTCAGATCAAAGTCTGGACAAACAGAGACCCGCTACATTTCTTTAGTTAAGAAATGTGTCCTGAATGGGGACAGGGCAGCCATGTACGGGGCATGCCCTGAGGAATTCAAACCATTTCACAGGCGCAAGGATGAACTCTCGATTCAGGCCGATTGCCTACTATGGGGTAACCGAGTAGTCATGCCCCAGATGGGCAGAGAGATGTTCATCAGAGAACTCCACAATGAGCACCCGGGCATTGTCATGATGAAGGCAATTGCCAGGTCATACGTTTGGTGGCCAGGGATAGATGCAGATCTGGAACTTTGTGTTCGCAGGTGCAACACGTGTGCCCAGCTGGGCAATGCACCCAGGGAAGCCCCCCTTAGCTCCTGGCCCTGGCCCGCCAAGCCAAGGTCACGCATCCATGTGGACTACGCAAGTCCTTTCATGGGAAAAATGTTTTTGGTTGTAGTAGATGCCTACTCCAAATGGATCGAGTGTGACATTTTCAATTCAAGCACATCCTCTGCCACGGTAGAAAGTCTACGGGCAATGTTCGCCGCCCATGGTCTACCAGACGTCTTGGTCAGCGACAATGGCCCGTGCTTTATAAGCATTGAATTCCAGGACTTCATGGCAGGAAATGGTATCAACCATGTCAGAACGGCACCGTTCAAGCCGGCCTCAAATGGCCAGGCGGAACGAGCAGTGCAGATAATCAAACAGGGGATGCTCAGAATGCAAGGGGGTTCCCTACAAAGCCGCTTATCACGCCTCCTGTTGGCCAATAGATCCCGACACACTCACTAACACGGGTCCCACCCACAGAGCTGCTAATGAAAAGGACGCTCAAAACCAGGTTATCCCTTATACACCCCACCATGAAAGAAATTGGTGAGAGCAGGCGCCAGTCACAATGTGACTACCATGGCAGAAATGCGAGGGCACGATGTATTGATGTCAATGACACTATCTTTGTCCTCAACTGCGCTGAAGGGCCTAAATGGCTAACAGGCACTGTGGTTGCCAAGGAGGGGAATAGGATTCTATTCGTTAAACTTACCAATTGACAAATCTGCTGCAAACACATGGATCAAACAAAAAGGAGATTCAGCAACCCCATAGAAGAAGCAGAGGAAGAACACGATGTAGAGTTCACTCCACCACAGGTGACTGAACATCGGAACCAAGTGGAGGAGAGCCCAGTCACTGTGGGCAGTCCGGACAGGCCTGAGGCACCGCAAACAGCAGACACTCAGGCCAGCGCCCAACAACCGGAGCCCCAACTCAGGCGCTCTATAAGGGAGCATAAACCACCAGAGAGACTTAACCTGTGATCCCAATAAGACTTTGGGGGAGAGGTGATGTCATGTATTCAACTGTCATTGTAACCCATGTATAAACTGACCTAAGTTCTACACCATGTGAACACTGACCACTAGGTGGTGAACTTGTGGGAGACACTCCTAACCTGGACTTCCAGGAATAAAAAGGGAAGCTCCACCCACCTTCGTCATGAGTGCTGGCTAATAAAGATTACTGGTCACAGAGTGACCTTCTCTCAAGTATGGGCCTTGTGTGCATTTATACTGAATAGTAAGGACATATCAACATTAGAGAGAGAAGTACAAAAGGAGTGGGATGCAGTGAGAGACCAGAGAGCACAGAGGGAAGTACAAAAGGAGCGGGATACAGTGAGAGACCAGAGAGCACAGAGGGAAGTACAAAAGGAGTGGGATACAGTGAGAGACCAGAGAGCACAGAGGGAAGTACAAAAGGAGTGGGATGCAGTGAGAGACCAGAGAGCACAGAGGGAAGTACAAAAGGAGCGAGATACAGTGAGAGACCAGAGAGCACAGAGGGAAGTACAAAAGGAGCGGGATACAGTGAGAGACCAGAGCACAGAGGGAAGTACAAAAGGAGCGGGATACAGTGAGAGACCAGAGCACAGTGTGAAGTACAAAAGGAGCGGGATACAGTGAGAGACCAGAGAGCACAGAGGGAAGTATAAAAGGAGTGGGATACACTTCCACAAGTGCCGGATGCCTGTTGGGTTTTGGCCAAATGAGTCACACATGAGCCTTGACGATGAGTGTTGGCAGGATTAGACCGTGGGAGGAGTTAAAGAGCTGCCCTCTCCGTTAGCTGCACATTTGCATTTCTAGTATGGTCACTACATAACGATAAGGAGTGGGAGCCTTGCTCATTCTCACCGAACTCAGAACACTGAGGGCAGCTGCAGGACCTTGTCGATCCAGACTGAGTTTATCCTGACCTCCCCGGGAGTGGTCACCTGACCCAGAACCACTGGTTCAGCTACTTACCGCTCAACCATTGCGAAACACGATCCGCCAACTCATGCTGAAAACACAGATTAGCTGTGTTTCAAACACATGTTCCTCGTACAATGTTCTATTACTCTCTCCTCTTCAGTTGAAGATTTCTCTGTAAGGTAACCTTGATTGGGTATGTTTCATGTTGGAGTTTCTGTATTTCAACCAAGTTTAGAAATCTTCTAGAAATTTTTGGGGATGTAACTAGTAGAGTGGACAAGGGAGAACCAGTGGATGTGGTGTATTTGGACCTTCAAAAGGCTTTTGTCAAGGTCCCACACAAGAGATTGGTATGCAAAATTAAAGCACATGGTATTGGGGGTAATGTATTGACATGGATAGAGAACTAGTTGGCAGACAGGAAGCAGAGAGTCGGGATAAACGGGTCCTTTTCAGAATGATAGGCAGTGACTAGTGGGGTGCGCAGGGCTCAGTGCTGGGACCCCAGATATTTACAATATACACCAATGATTTAGATGAAGAAATTGAGTGTAATAACTCCAAGTTTGCAGATGACACTAAACTGAGTGGCGGTGTGAGCTGTGAGGAGGACGCTAAGAGGCTGCAGGGTGACTTGGACAGGTTAGGTGAGTGGGCAAATGCATGGCAGATGCAGTACAATGTGGATAAATGTGAAGTTATCCACTTTGGTGGAAAAAATATGAAGGCAGAATATCATCTGAATTGTGGCAGATTAGGTAAAGGGGAGGTGCAACAAGACTTGGGTGTCATGGTACATCAGTCATTGAAGGTTGGCATGCAGGTACAGCAGGCAGTGAAGAAGGCAAATGGCATGTTGGCCTTCATAGCTAGGGGATTTGAATATAGGAGCAGGGAAGTCTTACTGCAGTTGTACAGGGCCTTGGTGAGGCCCCACCTGGAATATTGTGTTCAGTTTTGGTCTCCTAATCTGAGGAAGGACGTTCTTGCTATTGAGGGAGTGCAGCGAAGGTTCACCAGACTGATTCCCGGGATGGCGGGACTGATATATGAGGAGAGACTGGATCGACTGGGTCTGTATTCACTGGAGTTTCGTTGGTAAAGCCCCAGAATTGGGTCTTGGTTCCAAGGCAGTTCTTTATTGGCTCTCCTCACCCATGTGACTGTCTGCAGGAATTGGAACTGCTCCTTGATTAGGTTAATCGTTTTCCCATTAACACCTTTTCTAGTTTGGTGAGTTTTGATGGGCCTGCCCACCCAAAAATCATATTCCTTTTGTTCCTTAAGCTCCACGCAGAAGAGGAGGCTTTAACTGGATGTATTTTGTCTCTTGAACTGCAACCTGTCTGTAATCTGCACTTTCGACAGTTATACACACACACACAATTCACCGTTATTACATACATTCCATATCAATTCTATCATTAATATATATCTTTATTCTTACAAATGTCCTGCCTCGAGGCAGAAATATCCTAATTGACCCTTCATTTGGTTTATCTCCACAGGGCTCGCATATGGTGGTTCAGCTTTCTCAGGAGTTTTCTCACGTAGCAGATCCTAATGGTCACCAATTATGTCACGTAAAAATTGTCTTATTTCCAAATTAAAATCCTCCTTATTTGTCTCATCCTCTTCCTCATTTTCCTTATGATGATATCATAAACATTGAGAGAGAGGGTCGTGAGCCAGGGGTGTTGTCCTCCATCATACACTGTTTTCCACCATGGGCTGACTCTTAGCTTTTGTATAGCTCTGCTGTTTATGGCATTGTTCTGTCTCATTGTATTAAATGTTTGTGTGAGGTGGATGACTGCTGTAGAATGGATTTTAAGCTTGGAGAGAGAGAGGGGAAAGTGGACGGCCAAAGTTATCCACCACTCTCAGGGCCTCTGCTTGTTCTAGAAACACTACCCTGACGTCGGTGATGTTATGAATGCTTACCGGGAGCAGCCGATAGTCACCCAATACAGTTGGGGCGGTTGGCGTGAAACAAAAGGTGGACGACTTAATAGGTTATTCCTAAGTCCCATGCCTCGTCGTCTTGGCATTGGTTGTCACACAATGTTCCCCATGACTTGTATACACATACTGGGCCTGATACATTGTACACCTCGTAAGGTGTACGCCACACATCAGGGGTTCACTACAGTACAATAACATCTCCAGCAGAGACCCTCCCCTTCCCGTATTTCCAGTGCACTGTCGCTGTTCCCCCTTTTAACCCCTCCGGGCGACTGGGGGCGGTGAGCAATATGTAGTTTGTGTTTTACCCCAACATTTCCAACAGGTGGGTAAAAATCCTACTGGTAAAGTGTGAACCTTGATCGCTGTCCACTTGTACCAGTACTCCCTACCTACAAAACACATGATTCAGTCGTGTGTTGGCTGCTGTGATTGTGGTGTTGGAGAGGCAGGGGAATGCTTCGATCCATTTAGTGAATTGATCCAGCACCACTAGGGCATGCTGAAATTACCTTGCACCTGTACAAGTGGCCCAATGAAGTCTACTTGGAGGTGAGTCCATGGCCCTTGAGGTGGAGGCGCGCTTTGAAGCAAGGTTCAGTTAGTACACGCGGGAAGATTGTGTTGCAGGCATGGTAGGCATCGTGCCACATATTGGTCGATTGTTTCCCTCATGGAAGGTCACCAAGCTCTGGATGCTACCTTATAGAAGGTTACCAGGGCCGAATAGTGCTCTGCTGTGGGGTGGGAGTGAAAGAGGGAGAGCAGTTCCTGACCCATCTCTGGTGGAACACACACCATGGGCAGGCGTTCGGCTTTCTTTGGAACATCAGCAACTTCTCATCTGAGTCAGGGTCAGTGGCTAGTCTGGTATTGGGAGCCCAGGCTGTTGGTTGAGGAAGGGGTCTGCCTTCCTCGTGCCAGGTGCTTATGACCAGTATTGCTGCTGCAGGGATTTTAAATCTAGGTGATCTGTGGGGAGCCCTTGCTAACTGCATTGCAGGGCTCAACAACTATATCCTCTATCTCCCCATCAATTGCAGCATCCTTGGGGGCTCTGTCTGCTCTGGAATTTGCCTCGCTATGTGGACCCCCTTTTCTATGGGCTGCTACCTTTCCTATGAAGCAGGGCTGGGATCGCTATCCAAGGTATGACCAGAGCAGGCGTAACCAGGGCCCATGGACCAGGGCCTTGCCATATATCGTACGATAGTCATTTTTGTGGTATAGGGGCAAGGAGAACATGGTGTTTATGCATAGGCATTATCAGACCAAATATTCACCGGTCTATCTGAGGTCTCCTTCACAGCAATTAGAAGTGCAGCGATTTCTGCATATTGTGAGGATTGCCTGTTGCATCTTCGCTGGATGGTTCTTTCTGGCAATACCACAGCATACCCGGTGTGGGGGATCCTTCAATGTGATATGAGGCCCCATCGATGTAGACATCTGGCGCACCCTGTATGGGCTCTCTCTGCACAGGATGGGTCTCAAAGTTAATCAGGGGTAATGGACATTCATGCGGGTCCCCCTCATAGATCAGAAATTGTGGCAGCAATGTGGCAGGTTTGGAAATTATATCTGTTATGTCTTGAATAAAGAGTCAGACTAGATACTGCAAGCTCAAAGTTAATGTGACTGTAGTCTTTTATTACAGGTCTCAGAGTGCCTCTCCAGCCTGTGAGACCTCCTTATATACAGGTGCTCCCAAGGGGATCCCTTGGGACTCCAGGGGATAAGCCCCCTGGTGGTTAGACATGGTATTTACAGGTTTACATACATAACAACACTTCCCCCCCCCCACACCAAAAAGTCAATAGTGTCACTATTTACAATGTGAGTCGATCTGGGGCCTTCCTTTCCCCGGTTGATCGTCTCGGTGTAAATGCTGGTCTTGGTGAGTCGTTTGTTGGGCCCTCGCTGGGTTGCTGCGCAGCTGGCCTTGCTGGGCTGCTGGGGGTGGTGAACCTTGCTGGGTTGCTGCGGGTGATGGGTTCTGCTTTGTGGTCAACCGCTGGGTCGGTTGCCACTTGTGTGTTTGTTGGAGGGTCGAAAAAGGTAGAGTCTATTTTGGGTTGTTCTGGATAGACCGTAAATCTGAGTTTGGTTTGGTCCAAGTGTTTTCTGCAGGTGATTCCATTTGCAAGTTTGACCACAAACACCCTACTCCCCTCTTTGGCCAAAACAGTGCCAGCAAGCCACTTGGGATCTTGTCCATAGTTACACAAATGCCGGGTCATTTACTTCAATGTCGCATGACACATTTGCGCGATCATGATATGTATTCTGTTGAAGCCGCCTGCTCACTACCTGTTCGTGTAGATCAGGGTGGACTAATGAGAGCCTTGTCTTAAGGACCCTTTTCGTGAGCAGTTCAGTGGGAGGGACCCTAGTGAGCAAGTGGGGTCTTGTGTGTTAACTAAGCAGGACTCGGGATAAACGAGTCTGCAGTGAACCTTCAGTTACCCTTTTCAAGCTCTGCTTGATTGTTTGAACTGCTCGTTCTGCCTGACCATTGGACGCTGGCATAAACGGGGCAGACTTGTCAGTTTGAACCCATTGCGGGTCATGAATTCCTTGAATTCGGCACTGGTAAAGCACGGCCCATTGTCACTTACAAGGACATCAGGCAGGCCGTACATGGCAAACATTGCCCGTAGGCTTTCAATGCTGGCTGCAGACGTGCTTGCCGACATTATCACACATTCAATCCATTTGGAGTACGCATCTACAACCGCTAAAAACATTTTTCCCAAGAATGGTCCTGCACAGTCGACGTGGACCCAAGACTACGGTTTGGAGGGCCAGGACCATAAACTTAGTGGCGCCTCCCTGGATGCACTGCTTAACTGTGAACATGTATTACATTTGTGCACACAGGACTCTAAGTCCGCATCGATACTGGGCCACCACACGTGCAATCTGGCCATTGCTTTCATCATTAGAAAGGAGGGGGTTGGGGAGGAAATAAGATCATAATAAGATCATAAGAATTAGGAACAGGAGTCGGCCATCTAGCCCCTCGAGCCTGCTCCGCCATTCAACAAGATCATGGCTGATCTGGCCGTGGACTCAGATCCACTTACCCGCCCACTCCCCGTAATTCCCTTATTGGTTAAAAATCTATCTATCTGTGATTTGAATACATTCAATGAGCTAGCCTCAACTGCTTCCTTGGGCAGAGAATTCCACAGATTCACAACCCTCTGGGAGAAGAAATTCCTTCTCAACTCGGTTTTAAATTGGCTCCCCCGTATTTTGAGGCTGTGCCCCCTAGTTCTAGTCTCCCCGACCAGTGGAACCAACCTCTCTGCCTCTATCTTGTCTATCCCTTTCATTATTTCAAATGTTTCTGTAAGATCACCCCTCATCCTTCTGAACTCCAACGATTAAAGACCCAGTCTACTCAATCTATCATCATAAGGTAACCCCCTCATCTCCGGAATCAGTCTAGTGAATCGTCTCTGTACCCTCTCCAAAGCTAGTATATCCTTCCTTAAGTAAGGTGACCAAAACTGCACGCAGTACTCCAGGTGCGGCCTCACCAATACCCTGTACAGTTGCAGCAGGACCTCCCTGCTTTTGTACTCCATCCCTCTCGCAATGAAGGTCAACATTCCATTCGCCTTCCTGATTACCTGCTGCACCTGCAAACTAACTTTTTGGGATTCATGCACAAGGACCCCCAGGTCCCTCTGCACCTCAGCATGTTGTAATTTCTCCTCATTCAAATAATATTCCCTTTTACTGTTTTTTTTCAAGGTGGATGACCTCACATTTTCCGACATTGTATTCCATCTGCCAAACCTTAGCCCATTCGCTTAACCTAACTGAATCTCTTTGCAGCCTCTCTGTATCCTCTACACAACCCGCTTTCTCATTAATCTTTGTGTCATCTGCAAATTTTGTTACACTACACTCCGTCCCCTCTTCCAGGTCATCTATGTATATTGTAAACAGTTGTGGTCCCAGCACAGATCCCTGTGGCACACCACTAACCACCGATTTCCAACCCGAAAAGGACCCATTTATCCCGACTCTCTGCTTTCTGTTAGCCAGCCAATTCTCTATCCATGCTAATACATTTCCTCTGACTCCGCGTACCTTTATCTTCTGCAGTAACCTTTTGTGTGGCACCTTATCGAATGCCTTTTGGAAATCTAAATACACCACATACATCAGTACACCTCTATCCACCATGTTCGTTATCTCCTCAAAGAATTCCAGTAAATTAGTTAAACATGATTTCCCCTTCATGAATCCATGCTGCGTCTGCTTGATTGCACTATTCCTATCTAGATGTCCTGCTATTTCTTCCTTAATGATAGCTTCAAGCATTTTCCCCACTACAGATGTTAAACTAACCGGCCTATAGTTACCTGCCTTTTGTCTGCCCCCCTTTTTAAACAGAGGCGTTACATTAGCTGCTTTCCAATCCGCTGGTACCTCCCCAGAGTCCAGAGAATTTTGGTAGACTATAACGAATGCATCTGCTATAACTTCCGCCATCTCTTTTAATACCCTGGGATGCATTTCAAAGTTGTCTACCTTGAGTCCCATTAGCCTGTCCAACACTACTCCCCTAGTGATAGTGATTGTCTCAAGGTTCTCCCTTCCCACATTCCCGTGACCAGCAATTTTTGGCATGGTTTTTGTGTCTTCCACTGTGAAGACCGAAGCAAAATAATTGTTTAAGGTCTCAGCCATTTCCACATTTCCCATTATTAAATCCCCCTTCTCATCTTCTAAGGGACCAACATTTACTTTAGTCACTCTTTTCCTTTTTATATATCGGTAAAAGCTTTTACTATCTGTTTTTATGTTTTGCGCAAGTTTACTTTCGTAATCTATCTTTCCTTTCTTTATTGCTTTCTTAGTCATTCTATGCTGTCGTTTAAAATTTTCCCAATCTTCTGGTTTCCCACTAACCTTGGCCACCTTCTATGCATTGGTTTTTAATTTGATACTCTCCTTTATTTCCTTGGTTATCCACGGCTGGTTATCCCTTCTCTTACCGCCCTTCTTTTTCACTGGAACATATTTTTGTTGAGCACTATGAAAGAGCTCCTTAAAAGTCATTCAATGTTCCTCAATTGTGCCACCGTTTAGTCTGTGTTTCCAGTCTACTTTAGCCAACTCTGCCCTCATCCCACTGTAGTCCCCTTTGTTTAAGAATAGTACGCTCGTTTGAGACACTACTTCCTCATCCTCAATCTGTATTACAAATTCAACCATACTGTGATCACTCATTCCGAGAGGATCTTTTACTAGGAGATCGTTTATTATTCCTGTCTCATTACACAGGACCAGATCTAAGATCGCTTGCTCCCTTGTAGGTTCTGTAACATACTGTTCTAAGAAACAATCCCGTATGCATTCTATGAATTCCTCCTCAAGGCTACCCCGTGCGATTTGATTTGACCAATCGATATGTAGGTTAAAATCCCCCATGATTACTGCCGTTCCTTTCTCACATGCCTCCATTATTCCCTTGATTATTGCCCGCCCCACCGTGAAATTATTATTTGGGGGCCTATAAACTAACCCCACCAGTGACTTTTTCCCCTTGCTATCTCTAATCTCCACCCACAATGATTCAACATTTTGTTTATTAGAGCCAATATCGTCTCTCACAACTGCCCTGATATCATCCTTTATTAACAGAGCTACCCCACCTCCTTTCCCTTCTTGTCTATCTTTCCGAATTGTTAGATACCCCTGTATGTTTAATTCCCAGTCTTGGCCAACTTGCAACTACATTTCTGTAATGGCCACCAAATCATACCCATTTGTAATGATTTGTGCCGTCAACTCATTTACTTTATTTTGAATGCTGCGTGCGTTTAGGTAGAGTGTTTTAATACTAGTTTTTAAACCATGATTTGTAGTTTTGACCCCTCCTGCAGCCCCTTTATATTCATACATATTGTCTCTTCCTATCACCTTGTGGTTTACACTTACCCCAGTGCTACTCTGCTCTGTTGCCTCCTGCCTTTTGAATTCTTTCTTAGGGCCCTGTTCATCTGAGCTCTCACCCATTCTAACTAGCTCAGAGCCCTCTCCTGGGTCCCGAATACTCCTTGCATTGAGGCACCGAGCTTTCATGCTTGCCTTTTTATTACACTTTGACCCTTTAGAATTTTGCTGTACAGTGGCCCTTTTTGTTTTTTGCCTTGGGTTTCTCTGCCCTCCACTTTTACTCATCTCCTTTCTGTCTTTTGCTTTTGTCTCCATTTTGTTTCCCTCTGTCTCCCTGCATTGGTTCCCACCCCCCTGCCATATTAGTTTAACTCCTCCCCAACAGCACTAGCAAACACTCCCCCTAGGACATTGGTTCCGGTCCTGCCCAGGTGCAGACCATCCGGTTTGTACTGGTCCCACCTCCCCCAGAACCGGTTCCAATGCCCCAGGAATTTGAATCCCTCCCTGCTGCACCACTGCTCAAGCCACGTATTCATCTGAGCTATCCTGCGATTCCTACTCTGACTAGCACATGGCAGTGGTAGCAATCCCGAGATTACTACTTTTGAGGTCCTACGTTTTATTAATTTAATTTAGCTCCTAGCTCCTTAAATTCGTCTTGTAGGACCTCATCCCTTTTTTTACCTATATCGTTGGTACCAATGTGCACCACGACAACTGGCTGTTCGCCCTCCCTTTTCAGAATGTCCTGCACCCGCTCCGAGACATCCTTGACCCTTGCACCAGGGAGGCAACATACCATCCTGGAGTCTCGGTTGCGGCCACAGTAATGTGAAGGGGGAGAAAAGGAGAAAGAAACCGGTGGCTCTAAAATGCTTCACTCTGAATGTCACAAATAGAAAAATATTTTAAAAACACAGAAGTTTGGAACTACTTTAAATGGGTTTGCAATGCCGGATGGGATATGTGGTGTTGCACAGTTTCTCACATGTCCATTAACTGGGCATTAACTCCTGGGAGACATGGGGAGGGCAGAGTTACTAACTGACTCCCCCTGCTCCAAGAGATGGCCTGTTGGTTAAAATCTGAGCTTTAAAAATAAAGAGGAATTTGGGTCCCAGCAAGACTCCACAATGTGGTTTATTGCACTGAGCCCCAAGGATGTCCTTGCTTCTGTTACTCAACTTCCTCTTATTAATGAATTGCTTAATAGTTATCTTGGACGGCAATCACTGAAAACATCGTTATTTCAAAACAGGCTGGGGAACTATGGCTGTGAAAGAAAAGTTTCTGTCTTCAGGCACCTGAGGCTATGAGGAGAGTTTGAACAGCCTGAGATTGTTTGCTTTGGAGAAATATTGGGTGAGAAATTGGTCATCGTTGCGCCCATTATCCAGACGGAAAACAGGAGCAAGAATGACCAATTTCCCAGGGTCTGCCCTTCACCCCAAGAGCACCTGAAAACATCCAATGGCCCCAGAAGATTTTCAGGCATTCGGGACGGCCGCCTAAAGCAGGCGCTAGGACCCTCGAGTATGCTAATGGTGCTGGCGCCAGTTCCGTTAAATAAGCGTAGGTGGCCGTTTAGTGCCTGATAAGCGAGTCCTGGGGTGTGCTTCGAGTTCATCTGGATTGCAACATAGGCCAATCAGCCTCAAGTAGGCTCAAGGCCCAACAACAGCTAACGAGGAGTCTGGGGGGTCGGTTCGGCCAAAAATATCAATTGGGTGATTGTAAATGTGTTGGGTGGGTAGGTACGAGTGCTCACTTCAGACTCAACCACTCGAGGAAATGAAATCAGTCAGGTAGTGAGTTTACAATCTCTCCACGGCCTTGCCCTTTCCCTATCTCTGTAACCTCCTCCAGCCCTTCAACCCTCCGGGAACTCTGCACTCCAATTCTGGCCTCTTGTGCATCCCCCACTTCCTTCGCCCCACCATTCTGGTGGCCGTGCCTTCAGCTGTCTGGGCCCGAAGCTGTGGCATTCCCTCCCTAAACCTCTCCGTCTCTACTTCCTTTTGGTCACTCCTTAAACCCGATCTCTTCACCTGGCTTAATATCTGTTTATGTGGCTCGGTGTCAAATTGTGTCTGATACCGTTCCTGAGAAGCGCCTTGTGAGGGTTTATTACGTTAAAGGCACTATAAATACAAGTTGTTCTCATTGAATGGGTCGGGCTGCAGCCCACAATTGGATTTGGGCAGCCACAAACACACTCGGCAAACAGCGAGGGGGAGCCCGGCTTCTCCAAGTATTGGCGGACCGGATTAAACACACGGAGAACTGCAAACCCCAAATTCTGGTTAGAAAACGAATGGAGTTGTGAGCATCAGTGAATAAATGGGAGCAGTGGCAATACCAACAAATCAGTAAGTTAGTGGGACAGTGAGAACTGAACCAACTCCAGAGCCATGGACACACGGAAATCAATTCCTGAAGCAGCAGGCACATCAGCAGATGAATGGATTAACAGCAACATTGGTGAATTGAGAGAGAATGGGCTAGCAACAAATCAATAAAGGAAGGGAGCAGCTGGCACTGGTGAACTAATATCCCTTCTTACCTTTGCTGCCACTGCTTCCTGCCCCCGACACTAGAAAAAGGCCCGAGAGTTCAACAGGCAACGGGAGTTCGAGGAGCGGTGAGTCGGGAGGCCTATAAAAGGCCCGAGTGTTCGAGAGGCAGCGGGAGTTCGAGGAGCGGTGAGTCAGGAGCCTATAAAAGGCCCGAGAGTTCGAGAGGCAGCGGGAGTTCGAGGAGCGGTGAGTCAGGAGCCTATAAAAGGCCCGAGAGTTCGAGAGACAGCGAGACTTCGAGGAGCGGTGAGTTGGGAGGTCTATAAAAGGCCCGAGATTTCGATAGGCAGCAGGAGTTCGAGGAGCGGTGAGTCGGGAGGCCTATAAAAGGCCCGAGATTTCGATAGGCAGCAGGAGTTCGAGGACCGGTGAGTCGGGAGACTATCTGGTGCAGAGGCAGAAGGTAAACAAAGAAGTAGAAAGAAATCAAAGGGCGACATCACAGCCAAGCGGGTAAGTGATTGGCTGGTGGATTGGTGAGTATTTAATCTTTTTTTCTTCCTTGTATTTCCTTATCAGTAGGTTACCTTTGACATTGTTGCCAAATTAAGTTAATCTAAGGGTTAAGTCATGGTAGGAAAGCTCAGACACATGTCATGCTCCCCCTGTGCTATGTGGGAAGCCAGGGATGCTTCCAGTGTCCCTGACGACTACATGTGCAGGAAGTATATCCTGCTGCAGCACCTGACAGACCGCATTGCGGCACTGGAGCTGCGCATGGATTCACTCTGGAGCATCTGCGATGCTGAGGATGTCATGAATAGTATATTTAGTGAGTTGGTCACAGCGCAGGCAAAGGTTACTCAGGCAGATAAGGAATGGGTGACCATCAGGCAGAGCAGTGGAAGGAAGATAGTGCAGGGCTCCCCTGTGGTCATCTCCCTGCAAAACAGACACAGCGTTTTGGGTACTATTGGGGGGGTATGAGTCATCAGGGGAAGGCAGCAGCAGTCAAGTTCATGGCATGATGGATGGCTCTGCTGCACAGGAGGGCAGGAAGAAGAGTGCAGGAGCTATCGTGGTAGGGGATTCTATTGTAAGGGGAATAGATAGACGTTTCTGTGGCCGCAATCGAGACTCCAGGATGGTATGTTGCCTCCTTGCAAGGGTCAGGGATGTCTCAGAGCGGCTGCAGGACATTTTGGAGGGGGAGGGTGAACAGCCAGTTGTCGTGGTGCATATAGCTACCAACGATATAGGTAAAAAATGGGATGAAGTCCTACAAGCTGAATTTAGGGAGCTAGGAGTTAAATTAAAAGCAGGACCTCAAAGGTAGTAATCTCAGGATTGCTACCAGTGCCACATGCTAGTCAGAGTAGTAATCACAGGATAGCTCAGATGAATACGTGACTTGAGGAGTGGTGCAGCAGGGAGGGATTCAAATTCCTGGGACATTGGAACCGGTTCTGGGGGAGGTGGGACCAGTACAAACCGGACGGTCTGCACCTGGGCAGGACAGGAACCAATGTCCGAGGGGGAGTGTTTGCTAGTGCTGTTTGGGAGTGGTTAAACTAATATGGCAGGGGGATGGGAACCTATGCAGGGAGACAGGGAAATAAAATGGTGGGAGAAGGAAAAAATAGAAAGAAGAAAAAATAAAAGTGGAGGGCAGAGAAACCAAAGGCAAAAATCAAAAAGGGCCACATTACAGCAAAAGTCTAAAGGGACAAAGAGTGTTAAAAAGACAAGGCTGAAGGCTCTGTGCCTCAATACGAGGAGTATTCGTAATAAGGTGGATGAATTAACTGCTCAGGCAGCTATTAACGAATATGATATAATTGGGATTATGGAGACATGGCCCCAGAGTGACCAAGGCTGGGAACTCAACATTCAGGGGTATTCAACATTCAGGAAGGATAGACAGAAAGGAAAAGGAGGTAGGGTAACATTGCTGGTTAGAGAAGGAGTGAATGCAATAGTAAGGAAGGACATTGGCTTAGATGATCTGGAATCTGTATGGGTAGAGCTGCGGAATACTAAAGGGCAGAAAACGCTAGTGGGAGTTGTGGACAGACCACCAAACAGTAGTAGTGAGTTTGGGGACAACACCAACAAGAAATTAGGGATGCATGCAATAAAGATTCAGCAGTTATCATGGGCGACTTTAATCTACATATAGATTGGGCTAACCAAACAGGTACAGTACGGTGGAGGAGGATTTCCTGGAGTGTATTAGGGATGGTTTTCCAGACCAATATGTCGAAGAACAACTAGAGGGCTGGCCATCCTAGACTGGGTGATGTGTAACGAGAAAGGACTAATTAACAATCTTGTTGCTCGAGGCCCCTTGGGAAAGAGTGGCCATAATATGTTGAATTCTTTATTAAGATGGAAAGTGACAAAGTTAATTCAGAGACTAGGGTTCTGAATTTAAGGAAAGGTAACTTCGATGGTATGAGACGTGAATTGGCTAGAATAGACTGGCGAATGATACTTAAAAGGATTGATGGTGGATAGGCAATGGCAAACATTTAAAGATCACATGGATGAACTTCAACAATTGTACATCCCTGTCTGGGGTAAAAATAAAACGGGGAAGGGAGCTCAACCGTGGCTAACAAGGGAAATTAAGGACAGTGTTAAATCCAAGGAAGATGCATATAAATTGGCCAGAAAAAGCAGCAAACCTGAGGACCAGGAGAAATTTAGAATTCAGCAGAGAAGGACAAAGGTTTTAATAAGGAGGGGGAAAATAGAGATTGAGAGGAAGCTTGCTGGGCACATAAAAATTGACTGCAAAAGCTTCTATAGACAAGTGAAGAGAAAAAAGTTTGTGAAGACAAACGTAGGTCCCTTGCAGTCGGATTCAGGTGAATTTATAATGGGGAACACAGAAATGGCAGACCAATTGAACAAATACTTTGGTTCTGTCTTCACGAAGGAAGACACAAATAACCTTCTGGAAATACAAGGGGACCGAGGGTCTAGGGAGAAGGAGGAACTGAAGGAAATCCTGATTAGTCAGGAAATTGTGTTTTAGAAATTGATGGGATTGAAGGCCGATAAATACCCGGGGCCTGCATCCCAGAGCACTTAAGGAAGTGGCCCTAGAAATAGTGGATGCATTGGTGATCATTTTCCAACAGTCTATCGACTCTGGATCAATTCCTATGGACTGGAGGGTAGCTAATGTAACACCACTTTTTAAAAAAGGAGGGAGAGAGAAAACAGGTAATTATAGACCAGTTAGCCTGACATCAGTCATGGGGAAAATGTTGGAATCAATTATTAAAGATCAAATAGCAGTGCATTTGGAAAGCAGTGACAGGATTGGTCCAAGTCAGCATGGATTTATGAAAGGGAAATCATGCTTGACAAATCTTTTAGAATTTTTTGAGAAGTGTAACTAGTAAAGTGGACAAGGGAGAACCAGTGGATGTGGTGTATTTGGACTTTCAAAAGGCTTTTGACAAGGTCCCACACAAGAGATTGGTGTGCAAAATTAAAGCACATGGTATTGGGGGTAATGTATTGATGTGGATAGAGAACTGGTTGGCAGACAGGAAGCAGAAAGTCAGGATAAATGGGTCCTTTTCAGAATGGCAGGCAGTAACTAGTGGGGTGCCGCAGGGCTCAGTGCTGGGACCCCAGCTATTTACAATATATATATCAATGATTTAGATGAAGGAATTGAGTGTAATATCTCCAAGTTTGCAGATGACACTAAGCTGGGTGGCAGTGTGAGCTGTGAGGAGGATGCTAAGAGGCTGCAGGGTGATTTGGACAGGTTAGGTGAGTGGGCAAATACATGATGGATGCAGTATCATGTGGATAAATGTGGGGTTGTCCATTTTAGTGCCAAAAACACGAAGGCAGAATATTATCTGAATGGCGGCAGATTAGGAAAAGGGGAGGTGCAACGAGACCTGGGTGTCATGTACATCAGTCATTGAAGGTTAGTCGGCAGGTGCAGCAGGTGGTGAAGAGGACAAATGGTATGTTGGCCTTCATAGCTAGTGGATTTGAGTATAGGAGCAGGGAGTTCTTGTTGCAGCTGTGCAGGGCCTTGGTGAGACCTCACCTGGAATATTGTGTTCAGTTTTGGTCTCCTAATCTGAGGAAGGACATTCTTGCTATTGAGGGAGTGCAGCGAAGGTTCACTAGACTGATTCCCGGGATGGCAGGACTGACATATGAGGAGAGACTGGATCAACTGGACCTGTATTCACTGGAGTTTAGAAGAATGAGAGGGGATCTCATAGAAACATATAAAATTCTGATGGGACTGGACAGGTTAGATGTAGGAAGAATGTTCCCGATGTTGGGAAAGTCCAGAACCAGGCGTCATAGTCTAAGGATAAGGGGTAAGCCATTTAGAACCGAGGTGAGGAGAAACTTCTTCTCTCAGAGAGTTGTTAACCTGTGGAATTCTCTTCTGCAGAGAGTTGTTGATACCAGTTCGTTAGATATATTCAAGAGGGAGTTGGATATGGCCCTTATGGCGAAAGGGATCAAGTGGTATGGAGAGAAATCAGGAAAGGGATACTGGGGTGAATGATCAGCCATGATCTTATTGAATGGTGGTGCAGGCTCGAAGGGCCGTATGGCTTAATC